>NW_004949149.1:1998026-2010984 GCF_000317375.1 Microtus ochrogaster
CTACCAACCTAAACAGTGCACAGGTCCATAGGTGGAGGCTGACCTACCAACCTAAACAGTGCACAGATCCAGAGGTGGAGGCTGACCTACCAACCAGTACACAGATCCAGAGGTGGAGGCTGACCTACCCAACCTAAACAGTGCACAGATGCAGAGGTGGAGGCTGATTTGCCCACAAATGGCACCTGGGAAACTTGCAATCTATATGGAAAAACAGTCAGAAGAGCAATATGTCAAAGCATTTTAAAATAAAGACTTAAATAACTTTCCCTTCTTCCTGTTGCCTCAGAATTGGCACTGTATCAGTCAGCAGGCAGGGTCATAGAGTTCCGAAGAGGCACTGTCTGGAGTCTGCATCCTTTGGACTCCATTCAAAGAGATCTTGACCACTCATGTGTCTCTTTCCCTCAGTGAATTTCTGAAGCCAACCAGAAGGCTGTTAAGTCAAAGCCCAGTTTGAAAGCCTTAGTGTTCACTGTGTCCTATATTGCACCCTTAGATTCTACTTAACCTAACAGAAACTACACGGAAACCAAAGTGGGTAACGACAGAGATCCAGAAGGCGGGCGGCTGCAGCCTGGTCTGACCTTTGGATGACTGACAGCTACGAGACAGACACTAAACTCAGAAGGGGAGACTCACTTGTAGATCTTTGAAACGATTGTGAGTAATATCAAATGTAGATGATTATTTCATATGTGGTGCTTATCTGAAATTCTCATACGCTCAGAAGTGTGTTGGACTGGACCCTCCTGGCTGAATAGCCCACAGCTACTGTGGAGACTCTTAAAGAGATTTGAGTAGTTCTAGCAGAGAGCCCCAATGACCCAAACACCCTAAAAATCTCCTTATCTGGCCCTCATGTGACTGCTGACCCCTGAGCAAAGGACTCAAAAGCAGTCTCTGACTGCAGCTTACAGAAAGTTCTAAACTGATTTTGCTGAGGGATTTCTTATTTGTGGACTATCTCTTGCTACATCTCTTTTCAGAAATTGGAAGTTGGCGGTTTTATTCCCGACCATCAACCCTGAAGGTGGGAACACTCATGGAAAGAAGGAAGGACCAAGGGGAGGTTTCAGTTTGCCTGTGTGACCGTCCGGATGAAAGGAAGGATGAGGGCTAAGCATCCTCCATCATTCCTTTCGGAGGCAGACAAGGATGGGGCAGATAAGTCTGAGACAAGAACATCACCCATTACTAAAATTCCCCACAATCTCTACACTGATTTGGGGGTAGGGATGGGGTGATAATAAATAAGCAAAGTAAAAGATAGACAGTCAGTTAAGAATCTTTGTGTTAGTGTTACATATACTAAGGATAAACAGTGTAAAGTTACAATTCCCAAAGCCTTGGGGAATCAATACACGATATCATTTCACTTGGAATGCTAAAGCAGGTCAGGAGTGGTTGCTGGCCGGCACAGTCTCCTACTGTGAACGAACAGTGACCTCTAGTGGCTGAGCAGGGGAAAATCATAATTTGATGCCTTTTTCTAAATTTGGAATGTTATTTATACTTGTTTTGCTAGAGTGGAGTTGTGTTCTTGGTACAGTTCTGTGCACAGGCAGGTCCTGGAAGGAGCGTAACTGTGATAAATCAGAACCTGCAGCAGGCCCTCTCTCAGTGCCCTGAGCTCCAGGCATCTCACAGCATAGCGTATGAAGATGGAATCAATATAAGAAGGGGCAACTAAACACCAGACACACAGCTGGGAGGAAAGTGATGCTTGCTGAACCTGAAACATGAAGTTAAGCCCACGAGAACAGCAGAAACAACATGTCCCAGTTCTGGTGACGTCACAGAGGTAAACCCTGTGGGTTACCACTGTTTCCCAGTTCCTCATTATTGTGGCTGCCGGTCACCAAATCACCCACAATTCTCCTTCTTTCTCAGCAGCTGAATTCGGCTGGAATGAGAAGCTCAAACCCAGGCTGCTGGGATCTGAACTTCTCCCGAGAGCAGCAGTTTAAATGGCCCGCCCAGGAATTCTTTTTATTGCTACTTCAAGGACTTCTATCTATTTGTTTATTTATTTTGAAGATAAAATATAAAGAAATGATTTCCTTCTTCCCTTTCCTTCTCCAGCCCTCCCCATGACCTCCTTGGCTCTCTTTCAAATTCATGGCCTCTTTCTCTTTAATTGTTACACACACACAGACACACACAGACACACACACACACACAGACACACACACACACAGACACCTCTCTATGTATTCATATATAAATACAATTAGCTCAGTCCATATAATGTTACTTGCATATAAATAATTTCAGGGTTGACCACTTTGGATGGAAAGCCAATCAGGGGGCTTTTTCCTGGGAAGCCAGATCCCACGCTCAGTATTCCTTACGGTGGAGATGGACTCTCCTTTTTAATGTGTTGTTATTTTTGTGTGCAGCAAAGCTCCCCTGTCGTTCACAACCACAGGAGGACACAGTCTTGACATGCTGAAGGAGACAGAGAGAAAAAATAGAAAGCACTTGAATTATTTTTTTTTTTAGAATTTCAAACATAAGTACAGTGAAATATTATGTCTACCCCCGCACCCCACAACATACCCAGCGCTACCCATATGCACCTGGGCATAGGTACGGGGCCATCTATTGGAGAAGAGGAATCCCGCGGGGGGGGGCACATCCTCCATAAAGGATGATTTCTCCCTTCCCTAGCAAGTATCCACTGCCATAGCTGCTCAGTGAGGGGCGGGATGGGCTAGCGATCATCACGCCATCCATGCTATGACTCTGGCTGGCTGGACCTGTCAGTCTTGCACTGGTAACAACAGCTGCCGGGAGTTCCTGACTGTGAGAGCCACGTCCGGTCCAGAGGGCAACATTCCACAGCCTTCCTCCTGTCCTCCGACTCTTCCGTTCTTTTCACCTCCTCTCCCTCCCGCTATGCTCCCTGAGCCTTGTGGCGGTGTGTGTGGTGGAGCAGGCAATGCAGGAGTCCCATCTAGAGCTGAGCCCTCGGCCTCTTAGCCTCAGTTACGCATCTCTCCATTGACCTGTTTCTAACCAGGGTTTAGAGAAGCCCAGGTCTCTCGGCACCAGAAGCTGATCGGGCACAGAAAGTTCAAACCCAAGCACCAGATTATTGGCAGTGCCATCGGTGCTGTGGACTCAGTCAACCCCAGGACTGCCCACCTTTGAGCTTCTTGCTGTCTGTGTGGTTATGCCCATTGCTTTTGAATCTAGTCTCCCCCAGCATCCTGCCACGTGCTGCTGTTTCTTCAACACAAGTCACCACTGTCTGAGACCTCCATGCTTGGGGAGGCCTGGGCTTTTGGTCCCTGTCTTTTTTTTAATTGTCTACAGAGAAAATTAAATATAATGCAGACTGCACTAGAATAGCAAGAGCTTAGATAATAGCTAAATTTTCATAAAAGGGAAGTCTTTGGTTAAATGTCTGAGTTTGGTGATATGACTGGTTTTAGTGACAGGTCCTTGCTATCAGCCAGGCACGAAGGTGGCAAGGTTACTCCACCTGCCCCGAGGCTTACTGGCTGAGTGAAATAAGATACTGCACTTGAGGCCGAGGCTGCTGCTGAATGCTTGTTGCCCTATTTCCACCGTCTTCACTGCTGTCCCTGCCGCCACCTCCCTGAAAACTCACTTTGTCAGGACAGGCCAAGTTAAAGCCAACTGTTGCTTTATGACCCCTTTGTGTGCAAATCTGTGGTCAGAATTTTAAGCAGAGCTGCTTACTTTTCAGGGGCGGCACCTGGGGGCCTGTTCTGTCTCTAAATACGTAGCAGGACAGCGGAGGTTTTGTTCCTCCATGTCTTTGTGTGTACAAGTTCCAAAAGGCTCTTCTCGGTACCGTTAGCCTGAACGCAATCATCACATCAGTCAGTAAACAGTGAGACCTGCTCGTCTTAACCTCTGTACTGACACACCACGTGACGCTGCACAGGCAAAGCACAGGACAGAACGACCTCTCTTTTTATTGCAGAGGCCTTGGGAGTTCCTCTTCGGCTTTCTAAAAGCCACATCCTCTGGCCAGGCTAGGAGTGGTCAGCCACTTACATGGAAATAACGTAAGCTGGACTCCGGCCAAAGACCTGATAGCACTGTCAGCTGGACACAGTGTCTCTCTGCTTTATGTCAACCATTAAGCAGAAAAGTCCCTGTCGCATACTCCTTCCACGTTGTTGAAATGTTACTTGGCAGCACAGACTCACAGTGTGGGGATAAGGGCTGGAGCCCTTCTAAGTGCTTTTTACATGCGTGAGTTTGTTTCGGATTCACGGCACGAAACACGGTGGGTACAACAACGCCCTGTCACACAGGAGAAAGTGAGGCACAGCAAGGCTAAATCTGCCCAGCCCAGGTCTGAGGTTTGACTCTGGCCTCCTGACCACAGTCTGCTCTCCCCTACACATGGGTAGACTGTGACCCTTGAGTCCACACTCCCTGCTAATTACCACTGTGTTGATTAACCATGCAGGGCCATCTATTGCATGCAAAATAGGAGATAAAAGGCAGATTACACGTTATCTCTTTGCCATCTCGCAAACAGAAACGAACATTCTAAAGTCATCTGCCCCCTCATTGCCCTCTTTCTAGTTAGGTAGGTGAGCACTTACATTAAGGTTTTTATTATTGTTTTGCTTTTAGCCTACAAGGGCTATGTCAAGTACAACAGGCTAGTCCACTTTAAACAACAGGACTTTGCCTTCTCACAAGTCCATAGTCAAGATGTCAGTCAGCCAGGCTCACTTCTCCTGAGGCCTCTTCTCTGAGCTCAGGGACCGCAGTCACTCAGTGTCTTTACATGACTGCGTCCAAGTTTTGTTTCTTTACGAAGATGTTGTTATACTTGAGACCCGCCCTGATGCCCTCATTTTAATGTAAATTCCCTTTAACGATGCTTTCTCCAAATGTAGTGACATTGAAGTTGGTGGGTGGAAGGGTTACAACTCAGCCCATAACACTGTGTCAGTATCCCCTCCGCCAACATCTCCTCAAAGTACTCAGACTTCTGTAATGACCACCTGTTCCCTTCCCAACACACACAGGCACACGGGGGAGACTTCAGGCTTTTCCCAGCCTGAGACGGGGAAAGAACATAACTACAGACACAGTAAACAGAGCACACAGCCGAGAGGCTGTGAGTGTTTCCTGGGTAGACGGCCTTTCCACTCCTCAGAACCACCGTCTATAACTGTTTTCACAGGCTAATGTAATAGTCGTCTCGTTCCGAACGCTACATAGATTTGGAACATAAAGGGAAATTTATGTACCAAAACACAGGACCCGCTTTCCCAGATTTACACCACCCAGAAGAGGAAAGTATATGTCAGATAGCTTCTGGGTCAGGGAAGAGTAAGTCCTGAAAATGGTCAGGAAATCATAGTGGTCTGGAGAAGACCTCGTCCACCCTTCACGGTGAGTCCATTATCCTCTGTGGTGAGGGTGAGGATGGTGGTCCTGCAGAAAGTGTCACCTATTTTCACGCAAATAAATAATAAAAATCAAACAATAAAACACGTAACAAAGTGAATGGTATTTTATTGACTATAATGTGTCAAAATAATCAAGTAATCCATGATTGCTTTTTCAGGATAGTAGAATCTTTTCTCTCAACACTATGTAACTATATGCAACTAAAAATTTAATGTTTTTGAAAAATAGGGCTCATGCATATATATCGATGCTCTCCACTCTGTGGCTATTAAATCTACCCCAGAGCAATAAGTGGGAGTCTTTAGACAAGTGTCACTGTGACATTCCCCACCCACTGGAGATCCCTGGGCTACAGCATAGCTCCACAATACCATTAATAAGCCCAAACTTGCTTGCATTGCTAGTGATTCGCAGTGGACTTGCCAAGTCCCTGGAGAAGGACTGACAGGCCACAAAAAGGCATTGTTAAAGCTGGACAGACTGCACAGGTGCCAACGTTCTTCACGGTTCTCAGAGTCCACAGTTTTCCTGTCTCTGGAAGGAGGGCAGCGGAGGAGGAAAGGAGACCTGGGTCTTGATGCCACCTTTCCAAAGCCACCCCTCTGTTTTATCAATTGGAATGGAATCTGGAGCTAACATTGTAAAGACTTTTTCTCTCTGAACTTTATTTTTGTCATGATGATACATTTGCGTTCCTTGGAGAACTTCAAATTTTTGTAAACAGCAAATGTTGAAAAGATTAGAAATATTTCGTTGCTAATGAAATCAAAGAGTAAAAGAATTCCTTGTCTGTGAGGAGTGACAGAATAAAAATACTAATTCCATGATGTCAGAAAGCATTCTGGACTCCAAGGTTAAACCAGCACTGACTCTGGAGACCAGGCTGGCCCAAACTACAGAGATCTGCCTGCCTCTGCCTCTGCCTCTGCCTCTGCCTCCTAAATGCTGACATTAAAGGTGTGCACCACTGCCACACCCAAACTTGCTTTTAATTTTAATATTATTACAATTTCTGATCCCTCCAGATTTGTAATAACATCTAAAATGGTATATTTCAAAGAATAACCTTGATAATTATATAGACCAAGGTTTTAAAATATCCACGTCTCTACAAGAGGGCAACTCAGTCAAAGACTCCTTAGCGAGGACCATCAGAACCCAGGAAGGAACCCAGGGAGGCACCCAGGAGCGAGCGCTGTGCCATGGCATGGGACACACAGATGGAGCCCAGCAGCTGCTGTAACATGAGGGCTTGTTTGTTGGGGTTTCTGTCCTGCCCTGTTCCCGCAGCCATTTAACCCCAAAGAAAATCACACAGAAGTCTCCATAAGTTATAAACTGATTGACCCATTAGCTCAGGCTTCATATTAGCTCTTATAACTTATATTAGCCCATTATTCTTATCTGTTAGCCACATGGTTCAGTACCTTTTTCAGCAGGGCAGGTCACAACTTCCTTCTTCCATGGTCTGGGCAAGACTGGGGAGGAATGGGCTTCCTCCTTCCCATCATTTTCCTGTTCTCATTGCCCCACCTTTACTTCCTGTCTGGTTGTCCCACCTATACTTCCTGCCTGGCCAATCAGCATTTATTTAAAATATGATTGACAGAATCCAGACAGTTTTCTCACACCAAGCTGCCCTGTGCCGTGGCATGAAACACACAGGTGGAGCCCAGCAGCTTGTCTCCTCCGTGGCCACGTCAGAATGCAGCCAGTTCCCAGTCATCCTCAGGGAGCTTACTCTGGGGATGTAAGACAGACAGTGTAACAAATGACAGGAAGGAAAGTGGGTGGACGAGGGAGAGGCGGATAATGCCACCAGCCCCTCATTTTCTGACGCGGTTTAGCCTAAACTTGTGTGACTCCGGTGGAAGAAGCAGACGCTGCACCTAGATGTTTTCACTCCCTGGAGGAGAGACATGGAACGTGCTGCCACCTGGGAGACAAAGCGATTTGTCCTGGAGCAACTACTGAGAAAAAGGAAATTTTCTGGAGTCTCCCCACCAGGAAAGCATGCCCTGAGCTAGGCTCTGGTGACAGTCTGTCTATAGTCTAAAACCATCTTCACTCGTGCTCAGCCCATAAGGGACATGGCCGTTCCTTATCTTATTTTGTTCCTTGAAAATCTTCAACATTTTTTTTGGTTTCGCTTTAATATTTATTTCTTCAAATTTATTTATCTATTTAAACATAATTTTTAGTTGATTCTTTGGGAATTTCACATCAAGCACCCCAATCCCTCTCGTTTACCAGTCCCTTCATATCTGCCCGTCATCTTTGCAATGTCCTCCCTGCCCCCGCAAAAGAAAACTAAAAAAAGAAATATTAAAAGTAAGATAAAAATAAAATACAGATAAGACTAGTAGTTAACTAACAAACAAACAGCAACAAAAACAAACAAAAAAGCCCACTTTACCCCTTCATCTTTCCTGCCTCTCCATCTCTTCATTGTCTTGGTGGCTCTGAGAGCAGATATGGGACCCTTTTGTCCCAACAGCTTTACTTGCAAATGTTAATGTGTCATGTGCTGTTGGTCAAGGCCTCTGGTACAGCACTAACACTGGACTGTCACAGAAACTTCTCTTAGATACACTGCTAAGGACCAGGACCAGTCCCTTCGTGTGCTCCAGCAGGTCACAGAGGAGGTACATGTTGGGGAGTACCAGCTCAAATGTCCTGGATGTGTCTGTGAGTGGCAGTTGACCAGCCATGGGTACAGCTTCACTCAGATGAGGGGCAGGGCCAGCTCTCCCACACTCATGGTGAAAGGTGGGGCCAGCTTTCCCAAGTGTATGTGTGTGTGTTGGGCAGGGGAAGCTCTCCCATGAGGGGCAGGGCCAGTGAAGGGAGAGACCAGCCAGCATGGCCCTCGTACTTCAGCATATAGTTCAATACATGGTTCACATGGGCCCCTGTGCTAACAGGGCCAACAGACATCGACACAGACCCCAGCTGCCATAGGATCACAGTCCCCGACATGGCCATCGGCAGCAGCTTGGGCCCAGCTGTCATCCAGCTGGCAGCCCAGACCCTGGGCATCCTCATGACCTTTAATGATAACAGGAACCACAGACCTTAATATAGACCATGACTTCAGTAGAGTCACAGACCCAGACGTGGCCCTGGCCACAGCTCAGGCCCAGACATCAGCACGGCCCTGGGTAGCACTGAAGGCTACCCTAATCGGTGTGGCCTTTGTGGCAGCATGATCCTCAGCCACCAACATGTCTTCAGGTGTCAGGCCATACCCTGGGAATCTGCACTGCCTTTGATGGTAGTGGAGGCATACACATTGACACAGACCCTGACTGAGGTAGGGCTATCGGCCCCAATACGGCTGTAGGCAGCTTTCCAGGCCCAGATTTCACCATGGCCCTGGGTGGCAGGAGAGGTCACTCAGATGGGCCTCACTGGGGATGCAGGGTGGTCCTAGGACACCAACATGGCCCCAGGTGGAGGTCTAGAACCTGGGCATCCTTGGCCTTAAGTGGTAATAGGGGCCATAGACATCAACAGAGAACATAGCTGCAGCCGGGCCACAGACCAAGACAAGTCCAGGACAGCAGCCCAGGACCAGATGTCACCAAGTGGGCCTCCCACACCAGCCCATGCTTCACTGCCTTCATGTCTTCAGATCGGCCCCTCCATGGGACAGGAACCACTCTGCCTCTCTCTCTCTCTCTCTCTCTCTCTCTCTCTCTCTCTCTCTCTCTCTCCTGTACCCCACCATATATTCGCATCATAATGGCTCCTGTGGTTTCTTTTCCCCACCTAGGGCAAAAGGCCTGAGTGGGCATGTTTGTGTCCTTCTCCACCTGCCTGGTCCTAACGATCTCAATTTTCAATATGAAGATGCATACGTGGGCGCATATGCACACATATATGTAAATATACCACACAGTTGCTGAAATGGTACTTAAAGTTGGCATGGGCTTATCCCCGTAATCCAGCACTTAGAAGAAGGAAGGAGGAGAATCAGGATGTCAGGGCTATCCTGGGTTACACGAGACCCTGTCTAAAAACAAACAAAAAAAATACAAACACACACAAAAAACATAGTCTTAAAACTATCTAAAGTGTCAAAGATTGGGGCTGGAGATACGGCTTAGGGGTTAAGAGCACTTGCTGCTCTTGTGGAGAACACAGACGCAGTTCTTAGCACCCACATTGCAGCTCACAGTCACCTGCAACTCCAGTTCTAGAAGACATAACGCCATTTCCCGGCCTCCTCGGGTATCATGGTGAACATACACACATGCCGGAAAACACTCGTGCACATAAAGTAAAAATGCATAAATCATTTTTAAACAACAATGCTAGACATGGTGGTACACTTAATCCCAGCACTTGGGAAGCAGAGGCAGGTGGATCTCTGTGAGTTAGAGGCCAGCCTCATCTATATCCCAAGTTCCAGGTTAGCCAGGTGTACATAGTAAGATTCTGCTTCAAAAACAACCCTCAAAGATGTATGAAGGATAATTTTATTAGCAATTTAAATAGCTTATCCACACAGAATGTTTAATCGTAACGCACTCCAGAAGCAGAAGTATTCATGAGACGGATTTGGAGGGAAGAAGACGCGCTGCTGGTTCAAGGCCATTGCTTAGTTACCAACCTGCGGGCGAGGCCCTTGTTCTGTGCTCCTCGTAGTTCTAAGCAGACAAATTCCTAGAACAGCACCGCGCAGTCTCTTTCCTTCCCTCATCTAAAGGACGGCACTGGATAAGAAATTCATCCTGCTAAACAAGCCCTCTGCTCCCCTCTGTGGACTCTGCCTTGTTCTGCACCAAGCGTCTCCCTCAGCCATGCTCCGTGCTCAGTGAGGCACCGTCTGCCCTTGAAACACTCAGCTGCTGTTTTAAAGCTCAGGCTAAGTTAGAGAATAAATCCTAGCAAATTCTCATCTCCAACGTCTAGTTGCTTTAGTCAAAACAGCTGTTCTTCCACTCAAATCTCTTCTTTACCCTGTGTGCTTAAAGACAGACTCCTTTCCCCAGCTTACCTTCCATTATGTTGGCCATGTGACCAGGCTGTAGGCCAAAGGAATGTGAGCTGCATTTATGCATGTGACCTCTAAAATACCAAATCCCTGCTGTCACCTTCCAGCCTGTGCCTTCCCCAGTTTTCAGCAGCAGGCTCTAAACTCTGGCGGATGAGAGAGCCACTTTGTGAAAGGTTCCTTGAATGACAACTTCAAGGGCTATCAGCTAAATGGAAGCATCATTTCTTAAATTTATACCAGCAATGCGTGTGTGTGTTTGTGTGTGTGTGTGTGTGTGAACAATTAAAGAGGTCATGAATTTAAAACAGCAAGGGGGAGCATAGGAGGGATTGGAGAATCTTGGAAAGGGAAGAAGAGAAATGGTGTAGTTACATTTAAATTTCAAAAACTACTAAGGACAATATGAAACAAACTTTTGTTAAGTCACCGAATATTTAGATGGAAGAAGAATAAAGGCCAAAGATTTGAAAGCACTGTGAGCAGAGCTTCTAATTCCCTGGAGAAGAGATGTGGAATGCGCTGCCATCTGCGAGCTAGAGCTATTTGTCCAGGAGCAGTTCTGAGAAAATTCAAAGCACATTCTACAGTCTCCCTAATGCGTCTAGTACATCACACAAACTGCTCATACCAGGAATGCAGTTCATGTCCTAGGCCCTGATAACAGATCGTCCATGGTCTGTAGCTACATCACTCAGTCACAGTCTGTGAGGAAGCTGTCAATCTTTATCTTGTGTTATTACATCAATAATTTCAAAACTTTATATACATATGCAATATATATGTAAACAGAGTATATGTGGGTGTATCACAAATAGATAAATATATATCACATATAGGTAAATATATCACACATATGTAGCGATAGCGATGTTGTTGGATTTTACTTAGTACAATTATTACAACTCGTGAAATCGCATTCTCCGCAGAGACTGAGACCTGGAAGACACTGATACTCTCTGTCTGAATGCTGCCTGTTTCTCCAGTTTCTCTAATGTTGATAACGGACAGAAGGTGGTACTGACTGAATCCTTAATGCCAGAGCCAATCGCATGGTGATTTTGCATTTCAATGGGATATTAGGGTGGGATTTATGTTCTATCAGAGTGAGCTAACGCTGGTCTGATGTTTAATGCACACATTGTTTAAGGAAAGTACCACCAACGGCTCATGCAGAGGACCTGAGCTCACGTCCTAGTACTGCGTCCAACCACCTCTAACTTCAGCTCTGGGTTCCGATGCTTCTGGCCTCCAAGGACAACTGAATTCATGCGTGTGTGTGTGTGTGTGTGTGTGTTGGTGCATTCTTGTAATCTTAGTGCTGGAGAAGCAGAGGCAGGCAGCTCCTTAGGGCTAGCTTACTTCATGAGCCTTAATGAGAGGGCCCTGTCTCACAGAACAAGGAGGAACCTTCTGAGAAACGACACCGAAGGCTGACCTCTCACTTCCACGTGCATGCGCATACACATACACCAGCACATACATGCACAAGTACAGAAATACCATGCGGTTACCTTATCAAAATTATTGGCTTCTACAAAAGTATATTCTCCCTAAGATTTTACGTGAGCCATATTGCTAAATGTGGAAGATGGTATGTTCTGAAATATTCCTAGAGGGTAACCCAGTGTCATATATAAGATATGGCCTGACCTGGACTTTGAGGAGAGTTCAGGGATTTGTGTCATACTCATATACTGACCCTCTTTCTAAAAGAACACAATTGAAGTTCATTGAACAGTATAGGGAATGCTTGCCAGTGTTAGGCATTGTGTAATTCCTGTGTAAATATTCCTCTTCAGTGGTAGGATAAAACAGATTTAATCTATGTCAGGAACTCTTCTGCAGACATGTTTCATCTCTCTCGGGAACACAGGACCAAATACTCCATTGCTTGTATTTACGATGGAATAAGAATCGTTTTAATGGCCCAGTCAAGAAGATCAACCTTTTCCCTAAGTCCTTGAACATGCATGCGTCATTCAGTCACACGCCATAGTAGATCACAACTATTAGGGAGGCCGTTAAAGATTTTACTAGTGCAGTTCAACCCTGTCTTAGTCAGTGTTCTATTGCCATGGATAGATGCCATGACTGTGGCAACTCTTACAAAGAAAAGCTATTGATTGGAGCTGGCTTGCAGTTTCAGAGTTTTCACCCATTATCCTCATGGGGAAGGGGGAACATGATAGGATGCAGGCAGACCTGGTAGCTGAGAGTTCTACATCTGGATCCACTGGCCGCAGGAAGAGAGCCACTGGGCCTGGCTTGGGCTTTTTAAAACTCAAAGCCCATTCTCCAGTGACATATATCCTCCAATGAGGCCACACCAACTCCAACAAGGCCACACCCACTCAAGAAAGGCCACACCTACTCCAGAAAGGCCACACCTACTCCAACATAGCCAATCCTCTTAACTTTCAAACAGCACGGCTCCTTATTAGTCTACTGGGGCCATTTTCTTTTCTTTTTCTTTTTTTATTTTTAATTTATTTATTTATTAAGGATTTGTGCCTCCTCCCCGCCACTGCCTCCCATTTCCCTCCC
>NW_004949149.1:2011084-2039116 GCF_000317375.1 Microtus ochrogaster
GAAGTCCAAGGACCACCCACCTCCATCCAGGTTTAGTAAGGTGAGCATCCAAACTTCCTAGGCTCCCCCAAGGCCAGTACGTGCAGTAGGATACTGAGGCCATTTTCATTCTGCTTGTGGTGAAAGGGTAAAAGTGGCCAATGGGGAGAGCAGCAGGCGGAAGCTCATTCACTGAATACATCAGGTACAAACAGAGGCAATTGCACTTGAGACATCTCCCAGACATATGGACACTCTGAGATGCAATCTGACTCCTGGAAACCTCCCCAAGATATAAAACTTGGGAACCTGAACCCCAATGAAATGTGAGCACTGGGTGTTCCATAAGATAGCCATCCACGCTGGCCTGACTTACTGGAAATTTCTAGTCGCTTAGGTGAACAGATAAGTGCCTTGGCATTTCTGTCTATATAGCCAAAACTGTAGTTAAGGAAAAACTGCTTTGTCATAACTGATTTTTAGGATTGCTCACTGTAGTGTAAATTGTTCCAAGTAAAGCAAGAGTTGGCACAGCTTAAATCATTATGTAGAGCACAAAGCCCTTCTGTTATAAATGGTCAAACAGACTGTCCTGGGGATCCCTCCTCACTCTTTGTCCTTCACTTCCTCTTCCTCTCGCATCCTCTGCCAGTTGGATGTGATTTATTTTAGACACAAAGCTTGCTGAGTTTCTTATTTTCAAAGGTCTCATTTCGGTAATAGCCTTATATTTCTCTACTCTATGCCTCCTATCTAAGGAAAAATTTCAGTTTGCTTATGATTTTAGTTTTAATCATATTAAACTCAATTGGAACTATTTCTAGCTCATTTTCATAGACCAGTGGGTACTTTATTTTCTCATATTGATGAGATTTTGCAGCTAAATAATGGTTACATTTTCACTTTCCAGTAAAATTTATGTAACACCTGATTTTGGCGAAGTTACAGAGTTATTTAGCTAATTAGGGGAACTGGCTACGTTAGGTGTTACAATCATTATCCATTATTTTTCTATTTTCATGTGCATGTATGTATGTATGTATGTATGTATGTATGTAAGAATGAATGAATGAATGAATGAATGAATGAATATGTGTTTATATGTGTATGGGTATGGGGAAAGGTGTGTGCTCACACACTATGGATGCCCAAGGTTGGTGTTGTGAGTCATTCTAGGTTCCTCTTCCATCTTACTCATGGGAACAGGGTCTTCCAATCAAACTCAGAAGTTGCAGATAAGGCTATTCTCAGTAGCCAGCTTGATCTAGGGATCCTGTCTCAGCCTTCTGAGGCTTGAATTAAAGGTAACCTACCATATCCACTAAGCATCTATATGGATTTTGGGCATCCAAACTCTGGCCCTCATACTTGCAGGGTAAGTCCTTTAACCACTAACCATCTCCCAAGTACTTTACATTAAGGTAGGACCCCATTGGTGAAGACACTACTCACTTCAGACAAAGCAGTTGAAGGAATCAATCTGGAGCTGACCAGGAGCCTCCTCCCTGAGAATTGACCCTAATAACATCTTAAGGTGCTATACAAATTGCCAAGGAGAAAAGCAATCAACAGCCCTACATAGCTCTAAAGCCTAAAAAACACAATGACCATTATCACCAATAGTGGTACTTTCATACTGGGAAAAAGGAACAACTGCCTAACTGGACAGCCCACTCAATAGGAAGGAACTCATGCATGGATCTATAAACCTAACCAATCACCTATGTCTGAAAAGGTCATAAAACCTAGAAGAGAACCTACCAATGCTGTTTTTCTTAATCAATATAGCTTCTAATTATATCCTAAATACTTATCCTTACACCAACAGAGAAGAGTGGCTCTCATCCTTAATCAATGGGGCGACTTCTTCCTCCTCCTCCTCCTTCTCCTCCTCCTCCTCCTCCTTCTTCTTCATTTTTTTTTTGTTGTTGTTTGTTTTATGAGACAGGGTTTCACTGTAGTTTAGGAGCCTGTCCTGGAATTAGCTCTTGTAGTCCAGGTTGGCCTTGAACTCACAGAGACCCACCTTCCTCTGCCTCCCAAGTGCTGGGACTAAAGGCTTCCAGCTGGAGCTTCTTTTTTCAACAGAAGGGGCTATTACAGAGACATGCATTTCATCAAAATGCAGAGAATAAGTGATCATAAGTGTCCAGCATTTATTGGTACATCCATAACACAACTCCTACACCAAAGACTCAAGGAATATTGCAGATGAGGAGATAGAATGAGTTCAAGGGCAGAAGACCAGGGTACTTGCTATGAGATAGTGTCTTTTAGATATGAACAATGTCACACCCATACAGTCTCAATAAGTTTGATTGCCTAAACCGTATCTTCAAAATGACAATAGCAGTTGATATACCAACATATGTGTAGGAAACTTTATAAGCCTCACCCCAGATGAAGAACTACAGGCAATCAATGGCTGCTGAGAGAGGGAGAATCAGTTTTCTGTAGAGATGAAACTCGTTGGGTTATCCAACACAAAGCCAAGTATTCAGCCATGAAGACATATACATACAAGACACACTCATCTTGACCATATATGAGAAGTCCTGAGTTGTTTTTAAGATATCACTTTGGGGCATGGTAACACACTCATTTAATCGCAGTACCTAGGAAACAGAGGCAGGTGGATCTCTTTGAGGTCAAGACCAGCTTAGTCTGCATAGAAAGTTCCAGGCTAAACAAGTCCACATAGCAAGACCTTGTCTGTCCTATCAGGTCCCCAGGCCAGCTGAATCCAAGGCTCTGAATGTATTATACAAGAATGCAAGCCCTGCCAAAGGAATCTAAGATGTAGCTAGGGGCAGGAATATTTATTCTAAACTAAGGCTTATGGTTTACCTAACTGAAGTCCTCAACTTCCCAACCTTCAGCCCCAATAAATCTGATGCTAAGGTTAGAACTGACTAAAAAGGAGAAATTATTATAAACCCACAATCTACCCAGCTACACACTCTAAGTCAGTCACACATGTAGGCAGAAGTTTCTGTCCCACCAGCAACTCCCAAATAAACACATGGAGACTTAATATTACTTATAAAGGCTCGGGAGATAGCTCATGTTTATTACTAACTAGCTCTTAAACTTAACCCATTTCTATTAATCTAGGTGCTGCCCCGAGGCTCTTGGCTTTTACCTCTATCCCATTTTGTGTGTCCGACCCATTCTCCATCTCCCACTGACTTGGCCCTTTCTCCTCCCATCATTCTCAGTTTGTCTTTCCTGAGTAACTTTATCCTGTTCAGCTATTGACCCGTCACTTTGTTTATTAAACCGATTACAGCGACATATATTCATGCACTTACGGAAGGACTATTTCACAGCACACATACCTGTATTTGATTTGATATTTTTAAATTTTCTCACAATCACTTCTATGTTCAGAAAAAGAGAAAACTTAAACACATGCATATATACACATAACTACATGTTCCTATTCCCTTATTTTGAAGCCCTTTGGTGTGAGCCCTTGTCAACTGCTTGCTTTGACAACAGAGGTATAGTTCCCACCTTGCATCACTTCCTCCTTTACAGTCTTCATTTAATGCTAAGAAGTAGATGTGATGCTGGCCTTAGGCACGGCATGAAGCTATAGCAGCAACAACTGATGTTGATTGACAGGCCACTGTTTTCTGTACTTTAGATAAGCGAGTGTTAGTCAATTTTGTGGGTGTTTTATCTCCATGTTAGGTGCTCCATAGAAACACCTTTCTTGTTTCTTTCTTTATTGTTTTTGAAAAACTAGAGATCAAATCTGGGGCCTCATGCATGCTAAGCAAGTACTCTATCACTGAGAAATCTGTAGATATGTATTTATTTATTCCATACATATGTATTTGTTTGTTATCTTGAGATAGGTCTCTATCTGTTGCCCAGGTAGGTTTTAAACCCACTCTGCAGTTCAGCTGTATGTTGGCCTGAATCCCATTATCCTCCTAAATCAGACTCCAGAGTAACTGGGATTATTGGCCTGTGCCATCAGGCCCAGTTTCTGTGGAATTATCTTTAAACATTCTCCCTTGAACTTTATTTTTAAAAAAATCTTAATTTTTCTTTCTGGTTCTGGGACAAACACCATAATCAAGTCAACTCAATGAAGAAAGAGTTCATTTCATCTTACAGTTTTGCAGCTCATCATGATGGAAAGTCAGCACATGAACTCAAGGAAGGAACCGGGAGGTAGGAAATGAAGCAGAGGCCAGAGATCTTACTAACTTGTACCCCCATTGCCTTCTCAGTCTGCTTCCTGACACAGCCTGAATTTCACCTGCCCAAGGATAGCATCACCCAAAGTACGCTGGGCCCTCCCATGTCAATCACCAATCAGGAAAATGCCCCATAGGCTTGCAAACAGGGCAATCTGATGAAGGCATTTTCTCAACCAAGGTTCTCTCTTCACAGATGATTCTAAGTTGTGTCAAATTATCCATGCATATGTGCTTGTACTTTTTATAAAAGCAAAGTTAGAGAAATAGATTATTATTTTAAGATAATAGTCCAATGAATATTGTAAAGATATCTATGACTTTGTATTTTAATCCATTATAAGAAAATTTTCTACTCCATTATACCCCGATCTATTATAAGAAAGAACAGATATATAGCAAAAAGGCAGATAATCTCCATTTTTTTTCATGAAACAAACAAAAATAACTGTTAATTCTTTGCATATTTAAGGACAATTTATGAAATTCTGAACAAATTTGGTCCTCAAGAAAAATAAATAGCAAATTAATAAATGTGGTGGTCACATTTTTTCTATTCTTTTTAACTGATTTAATTTTCTCTTTTTGTTTTTCATTGGCCTACTTTCTATTGTAAAAGGGCCCCAAATCTAAGTAGGCCCCCAGGCCTTAGCACAACTGACTTCATGATGGAAGTACCATTTAGGTTGTACAACTCAGCATACAGACAGCACCACCTGCCAAAACTAAACAAAGCCCTAACCCATCAAGGTCAATAGTTATGGAAAGTCTCTAAATTGACTAACCTTGTTTTTGGCTTCTTTTGTTCTGCTTCTGGCTAACTATTGTTACTGACTGAAGTATGTCAACGAAGAGTGTGGTTTGGTGCTTAAAAAACTCACCCTGAGAAAAGCTTGGGGCAACTCTGGGAGACTTCCTATTGGCTTAAACTCATGACCATGCAATGTCTCTGGTGAATAGCCCACAACACTGCGCGTCCCCTTTTGAATGCCCATACTAATTGTGGTTCTGGCATAGCTCAGCCACAATATGAAGTCACTGTGTTAAATGACAAAGCTGTATTTCAGTCTAGACCTGAAAATCAGACTTTGTTATTGATATACAATTCATATACTAACACCTTTAGGGGACTCTTGCTTTTAGCAAGCAGAAAACAAGCCACACTCATCAAGTGTGGTTAGGGACTTAGATTTTATTTTATTTTAATTTTAAGACTTTTATTTTAATTGCTGTGTGAATACTCATGAAAGAGAAAGCCCATAGCCCAGTCAGAAAACTACTGCAGACACACCTGGGATTTATTATGGAGGCTGAATAACAAATTGCTTGATTTGTTATTTGGAAGTGGAGCAGAAGCCCTTGAGGATAAAAGAAGAAAATAAAAGACCCCAAGCTTGAGAAATGAATGGCAGTGGTGTCGCTTACTACATGATGAAGACGGGTCTGGGAATAAGTTATATGTTCTTTATAGGGACGAGGTGACAGGAGGGAGAAAGTGGGAAGCTATACCTCCTCAAGAAGCACAGTGGGAGATCCTGAAGATGAAGTCCATCCCTTACGGCAGTGTGCCATCTTTTTTTTTTTGGTTTTTCGAGACAGGGTTTCTCTGTGGCTTTGGAGCCTGTCCTAGAACTAGCTCTGTAGACCAGGCTGGTCTCGAACTCACAGAAATCCACCTGCCTCTGCCTCCCGAGTGCTGGGATTAAAGGCGTGCGCCACCATCGCCCGGCTGTGTGCCATCTTTAATAAGACAAATTCTAAGAACTGATAAGGGGAAGCTGTCTGCCTCTAACCACCCCCATGCTCTCCTTAGCGGTACTAACTGGATGACTTTCCCAGCCTTGCTGGATCCACCATCCTCACAGTTCCCTTCCATCCTTGCACACCCGGTTCAAGAGGAAAGAGTCTCCAGAACGCTGTTCCTGCATCAGTGGGCTGCATGGATGATTTCCTCCACCACAGCTCCAAGTACCCTCTGCAGATCCTTTCTGGATTGCTAAATGAGTCAAGCCTGAATGATCACAAGATGGGTGGAAGGAAACCTCTATCCTCCTGCCGATTCCTCCTATCATCCAGACACCAGCAACAGGAAGGAAATAGAGATGCAGTTGCTGTGCCCCAGTGGAGAGAATGAATGTTGGCTTGGGAAGAGACAGAAGCACCATCAGTTCTTGAGACTGCAATTATTCTATACTTCAAGGAAACTGACCTTACAGTGGCGATGTGGTGGGGGACTTGTATAGCATGTGTGTGACTGTGGGTTCAGCTTCCAAGATTACAGGCAGACACAAACAAACTGAACAAAGAAGAGACTGTTCTTGGCAGGGGTTATGCACAGTAGTGTCTAGGTTGCTCTTTGAAAGCATATGAAGGCTTCTGGGAAATAATAAACAAATATTATTTTCTTTCCCCGGGTGGTCTTATCATGCTGTGATCAAATCAGGAACTGGCACTATAGTAAGGCTGTTGACATGAGACAGCTGAGGGCAATTATGGCTCAGTGATGTTTAGGAATTAGTACGGATGCCAAAGGAGTGGTTAGTCTAGCCACAGTCTTGCCGGCGTAGTGCCGGGATTAAAACTATTACTCCCAGGTTTTCAGTAAAAGGGCATCTCTCTTGACCGTGCGCCATGCCTCTTATCAGCCTGTGTGGTGAGAATTCACTGTAAAGAGAAAAGTATTCCAAGAAATGTCTTTCTAAACAGCCAGATAGAAAGGGCATGGAGAGGGCCTGGATTCTTTCTCCAGTAGTTCTGACAAAGAGTTTGAAGCTATTTCAACAGCTATTCTAACGGCTGTCATGCTCAATGGTCAGTGTGTCAAACTCTTGAGGGTCTTGACTTGTAGGCATGCCCTTCCCCATCCCAGCTTTCTGTCTAAGAGGACAGGCTGATCCTAAAAAGAACAATGAAGAAACATCCAGTTTTCAAACATACCCAATGAAAACTAGTGACTTAAAACTTGAAAAATAATAATAAAAGCACAACCGTGTGAAGAAAAGGCAAAGGATTTATTATAGTAGAGATGCTTCTGTTGGTTTTGGCTCAAGTCTCAAATGAATTGCCCTAAGTTAACTTTTCGTACCTCAACTCTCAAAACATGTCTGTAACATGTAGTCATTTGGAAAGTTTCTGGTTGTGATAAGAGCCAAGAAGTCCAAATGAAATGTCAACAGTTTGTCAAGGACAGGAGCAGAAAGAAGTCATTTGATAAGTCAAAGCAGTGAAAAACGAAAAGCAGGGCTGATCTCCTGTTCTGAAATGCAAAAGGTCAATAGAAGAAGGAAGGAGGAAGATACCGTAGCATCAGTCTCACGCGCCAGAAGAACTTTTCCAGAGCCTTCCATTTGTGTATTGTGTGCTTGCATCCGAAGTCAAAAGAGCTACTGGACACTGAGAGCTTTCACTCTTGTTTGCAGAATACGTGGTCTCAGAGTAGCAAGGCAGGCCACCCTCAGGGGCAAGAAACCAGCACCAGAAAAGAGAAAATGAGGTACCGCTGGCAGTCTGGGAGCTGGGACAGAGAATTAGCAGTGACAAAGTAAGTGACGGTGCTAATCAGAGTCAAAATAAAAAATCAAGTGGGGAAGAGACATCTTAGAGCCTATCAAGCAATTGCACCATACTTAAAACCGTAGTCGGGAGGCTGATTTCTGCAGGGAAAGCCCCGCTCCAGGACACACTGGCTGTGTGACCTCAGGGCAGCTAGCTACTCCACTTCTTAGTTCATGTTACCTCTTGTGTGTCATGTGAGCGATTAAACCTCCATCAGGAAAGCTTTCTTAGCACCACAGTCTATGTGCACGCTTAGAACAAGAGCTCCGCCTACCTGCGGATCTTCAGAAACCTCTGCTCGGGTTTTAACACTTACCACTGCCTACTGTAGGCCCGGCAGTTGCTTGGACCCTAAGCACCAGTCAGAAACTCAGCCTTGCTGGGTACTATGAGTCAGTTCCTCTGTGAGATTATCTTCACTAAGTGTGTGAAATGGTATCAATCTGATTTGACCTCTCCTTGTTTTTTTTTTTCTATTTATACATAGAATTACTCTCACTGTCTTATTGTGATACACATATTTTAGATCTGACAAACCGACATCCACCATTCATTTGGATTATTACATCTGATGGTAAGTCCTTGATGGGCAGGATCATATCTAATTCCTCTAAACAGCCAGAAGAGCACAGCACCTAACAGAGAGGAGGTGCCCAAAGAATCCAATTTAGGCTGGTCTGACTTTCAGAGTGTTTACTTTATGGTTATGAAAGGCATTATGTTGTTATTGCACTTAGTGTTTTGAATCATGGTCTTTCCCAGGCTAGAAGTGCCTGGTATGACCTCCTGAAGCAAGATTCCAGTGAGCTGCAGCTTAGGGTCAGCCATGAAGTCACGAGGGTGAAGTTCCCACACCCGATAGTGGACTGTGTTATTAAACTGCAGCATCAGTCAGGCTAGGTGTGGCAAATGACTTTCGGTCTTAAAAGTATTTTTCTTTTATGGCAGGTTTACAGGGTAGCAACCCCACTGTAAGCAGGTCATCGGTACACAAATGAATAAATTAGCATTCTGTGGATCTTCCCCACCACCACTCATGCTTCTTTCTCTGACCCTTCTTAATGTCTCCCTTGGACTTCCAACACACACTGTCCTTTAGAATTTCACAAATCTTAGCAGAAAATGTATCCCTCCAGTTTTAACAAGAAATTTGTGGTTTCAGCACAATTAAAACTTCCCGCAGGACGCCTGAGATTCTAATCGTTATTTGTCGAGCGCCAAAATTCCAGCTCTCCCCCTGAAGTGCTGAGTTACCCCTTCATGTAAATATGGGGACTGAGCAAAGGGGACTGTCTCTAGGGCAGGACACAACAAATCTAACTAGCACACAGTACTCATTCGTAGGAAGCTGGTTTTAAAAATAGTCATGGCTGCCTTAATGCTTAAGGTATCCCAAAAATGCTCTGTGGTATTTGATGGATTCCCTCCCCCAACAAAATCTTATTGAACATGTTTTGAAAGATTTCTTTCATTTTCAGGCAGGGGTATAGTTATCTCAGAGTTTATTACAAAGTAATGATACATGCTAATAAATGATCCATCAGTTGTGTTAAGTGGGACTGGTTAATCAATATAAAATAAAAAGGAAGAAAACAAACCCATATATTGAAACTTCTACACATAAAACTTCTATTAAATTATTAAGGTATGCATGCAAAGCTCTAGGAAACTTTCTTTTTTCGGTTTTTCAAGACAGGGTTTCTCTGTAGCTTTGTTGCCTGCCCTGGAACTAGCTCTTGTAGACCAGGCTGGCCTCCAACTCACAGAGATCCGCCTGCCTCTGCCTCCCGAGTCCTGGGATTAAAGGCGTGCATCACCTCCGCCCAGCCCGGAAACTGTATTTCTAATTCGATAACTCACTTTGTAAAATGTCTAAGGTCGGAGTCTCTGAGCATGCAGGGCACACTGGTGGAGGCATAAAAGGGACACCGAGGTAGAGAGTGTCTATAGAAAGCTCATTTAGCTGAGGCTCTGAGAACTGAGGTGTTGTTAGTCGTGGCTACAGCTGTTCTAGGCGCCTAACTCAGACCCAAATACCCTGCAAGTTTTCAGGCCAAATCAGCTCCCCGTGCCAAGAAGCCACCTGGCCAGTTCTGCAGCTGCCAGAGCGTCCTCAGACAGGCTGGGGCTCATCAGTGTCACTATTTTAAGAACTGCTGTAAGGAAACCACTTTACTTTCGTGCTTGGTGAGGCCAACCTTTAAACATGAGACTTGGTCATCTTATTAGTGTGATAATAATGAAAATTCTCTATATGCTCTGACCCGACTTTCTCTATTCTGAAACCTAATACTAGGACAAATTGCATCGAATCGCCATCTTGATACCTCTAGGCACATTAAGTGAAATGTCTCTAAACTTGTTGGTTCTTAACCCTAAAGCTCTTCTTGCAATCTTGCTCATCTTAGAAAATGACAATTCCAGTTGCTTCCTGACTTCTCTCTCTTTTTTCCTTGCATAGAATGCATCAGAGAACAGTGCCCGGTCCTCTTCCAGAACACTCTGGAGCCAATCACTCCTCAGCATGTCCTACCGCTGTGCCAGCGCAAGTCACTCTGACATCTTCACGTTATTTTTGTGGATCCTTAATTGCTCTCCTTGCTTCTGCACTTCCTCTAGTACTGTCAGAATAGATGTTCTCACATAATACCATGTTTGTCTGTCCAAAACTCTTCCAGAACTTTCCTCTCACCCAAATTAAACCGTAAGGCTACCAATACTCTTCCCTCGCCCTGCCATGATCCCATTCTTTCACTGTCTACTTCTCCCACTCCTCTACAGCCTTGAAGAGCTCACTGTCATTTTTGAGCACATCAAACACCATCCTGTCTGTGCTGCTGGACCTGCATGTCCTTCCTGTCACCAACAACTGGTCCCCAAACATGATTCAAGCCCCTCACCCTCTGGGAACTATATTTAGACGTCGTCTTGCTGGAACAGTTGACTCTAACATAAGATAGCACCTTGTGCAAAGAGAATCGCCTTCTCATCTACTGCTCTTTCTCCCTTTGGAATGTGTTAACTTGACAAGATCTAAAACTTTAGAATTCTGTGTTCTTCAACTCCACCATGCATGCAAGAGTCTGGCCTAGTTCCCGCTTGTCTAGTCCAAGTCTGGAAAGCGGTATAATAATAGATAAACATAGCTGGTATTATTGCTAAGTGAAAGACCACTGTGGCACCTTCCTTATAGGAATGTTATGTGTTGGGAGGAGGATACAGTAAGGTTTTCTTTCGGTTTCAAGGAGCTACCAGCTCAGTGGTCCAAGTCATGCCCCTGGAGTTGTGAGGAGTCGAGCTGGAAGGAAACCATGGTTAACATAAGGCTGATAGCTTGTTAGTGCCTATCCTCATGGCGAACGAACTGAATTCCAGGCTCCCTGAAGGTCTGCTTAGTGGAAATGGAGATTTTCTGGTTAATCGTTTTCTCAGAGCCAGTCAAAAGCAAGCTGCAGACAGACAGACTGCCTTGTCGGCACTCAATGCCTCGGACACACAGACCTCTCCCAAGGATGCTCTTCTACAAAACTGCAATATAAACTTCCCAGTCAGGAGATCACCTCATAAACGCAGCCTGCAGACTTCGTCCAAATGTGTCCCAATTGTTTATTTTCCCATCGACACCAGGACCCCATCCAGAATCATTTGCTGGTTTAGCTGTGACAACTGATTCTCTTCAAGTGGGATCTGCTGCTGGCTCTGTCTTTCGTTAGCCACAGAGTGTTAGCAACAGCCCCTTTGTTTCATAGCATAGATCCAGAGCCCGTTTTGTGTTTCCTGGTGTGCAGACCTGGGGTGTGGATGTGACAGGATGGCGCTGTGGCTGCCCATGCACCTCACCAAGAAACAAACCCTGGGGTTCGTCCTATGGCTGGTTATCGGAACCATGGACACGCAGTCTGCTTTGAATCTTCCACGGTTCTCTTCAGTAAATAACAGCTGCCCCTTGTAAAACGGTATTTTTAGAAGATACTTGGCTAATGCCCTGATTAGCATCAAATGCCTACCTCCTCAGCTTTGTTACCTGCCCATAACTCCCACCTGACACCAGCCCTGTCAAACAGAGCCTTCCTGTGCCATCACTCCCCAGGGGCAGGCATCACCACCGTTCAGAAGTGCAGCTTTTTCTCCCTAACTTGTTTACGTCATCATTTATTTATATAGGCATAGGTTCGCTTCTTATTTGTTAGGTTTTAATCAATTACTATCTTCATTCCAATGGTTAAGTTGGTCTAGGTTTGCCTGAGAGCCCTTTCCAACAGGACTACTCCAGTCATGCTTTTTGAGAATGTTCCTATGATAATGGTCAGGATTCGTTTGTACTTCCTCAGATGCAGCCCCAGACTCAACTCTGGGGCCTATCCTTATACGGGAGGGTGCCATGGAGAAAGCAAGATCTTGGGCCCTTCTGGTGCATCCTTTGCTTCCAGGCTCTGAATAGAAGTAATGCTGGGTGTCTCTCTCCCTATGCATGCACTCACACACATATAAACGTAGGTGATAGCTTTTTAAAAAAGAATTCCAAATTAATTTTAACCCAATCCAAAATTTCAGGATTCTTTAAAAGTTTCTCTATTTGCAAATTTTGCTACCCACTGTATAAATAAACAAATAAATAATTTAAAAACTTGCCCCCTACTTTATTTAATATTTTACCTGTTTGCTCCATAGCCCTAATTTGGCAGCCTCTTGGTCTAAGCTGCCTCCTCAATCTTCCGCCCCAGCTTTTTGGAGGGAAATTGAGGGGACGATGTGCTAGTGTATTCTTAATGACGCCTCCTCACACCCTGTGGCTGGGGGAATATGCTAAGAGGTAGAGAGATTCAGAACATCCTTCTGGAGACCTGTAGCCCATGGGCTCTTCTCCCAGGTCCCAGAGCTCAGGAGCCAGCATCCATACCCACCTCCCCAACACTGTTCTAATTACCTACAGGCCTATTTTTTTAAAACAAGGAATAAGCTGGAAGCGCATACAAATCCAGCACACCAAATACCATAGAGAGAGATTCTTCTAAGTCGCTCGTGTGCCTCCTTCTAATTTGGATACACCTGGGTTCTCTCTGCTCCCCTAGCAACCACGAGCTTCCCAGAGAAGCTGCCAGGCTAAGTAGACAAGAAGGCGGTACACATGTTAAGGTCCTGGGGGAAAGTGAATTTTCTTTTTCTTTTAATGAATTGGACCTTGTTTCCCTGAAAGGGAGCCACGTGGAAAGGATAATGTGGGTGACTGAGAACCATGACATAAATATATAAGGAAATAGACACTTTGTATTACTGGTATCTGAAGCTATGGAAACACTTCACTGGTGTTTCCACTGGCGAGGAGGTGTAACAACCACCCAGACATCTAATTGGTAAGGAATTCTGCTGTTCAACACGACTCTAGAGAAAACTATTCTCTGCTGGCTTAATCTCTGTGCACAGCAGGAGAACGCACTCTAAAACAGTAACCCAAACGGGACCCAAACATGCCTCCTTGCCTGCTGACGCTGTCAGTCCGTCCTTTATGGCAGGTCATGGCTGCTACAAAGAGAACACGTTTGCAAAACGTCCCACTTGGAGTCTTAAAGTCTGAGAAAGGATACATTTTCTAGGTAACAATGGCCACGCATTGACTTCCAGATGAGAGGAGTGTTGTCTCCCCTATCTACATCACAGACTGGTCCCTAGACCAGCAAACGCACATCGCCAACGACCCCACCCCCGACCCTATGAACCTTCCTTAGAGCGTATCAGTCCTGGTTTTAAAATGGGATTCTGACAGCCACTGTCCTAGATATTCAGTATTAGGACACAATAGGCCTCGAGAACAACCAGACCTGGGACCCTCTTCACATCTTCCAGTGAAGGGAAAGGCTGTGCAAGAGAGGTGCAAACACTTCGCTGCGCTTAATGCCCTGGCAGTTGTGCCCAACGCAAAAGCCCAAAGTTCTTTTTTTCCGTTTTTGCCCCAACTGATAGAAGTGGCAGGCTGAGACTGAATTTGAAGCCCGGCAGAGGTCGCTGACGCCCAGGAAGAGAGACAGAATGAGCTTGGCAAGGGGAGTCCAGGAGCTTTGACATCATACTAAGCTCCTCCTCCCAAGCACACATTACACACACACACACACACACACACACACACACACACACACACACCATATACAGTCACACACAAATCGTTGTACCCTTCTCCGCACGCCCCCATCCCATCCGCCCCATACTGTCCCCTCCCTCAGCAAGTAGACGTCCAGGGCGTAGCCACCTAGTCGGGCCAAGGGTGCAGCGCCCACTGCCTAGGGAACCCACGCGTAGCGGAGCAATCAGCGCGACTACAGTCCCAGCGCCCGGGACCTCAAGCAACCTGCTCCCGCCCCGCCCGGCCGCTACGAGCAGAGCCGCCACCCCTTCCAAACTCCAGGACCCCGCCACCCTTATGAGAGAAGGCGACGCCAAGCAAAGGAGCAGGACGCCCGGCAGCCCGACTCTTCCGCAAGCGCGCGCAGCGCCCACTCCGTGTTGCCGCGGCGATCAGCCGGGAAGCCCGATGCCAGCTCCGCGCATCGGCTGAGAGGGGACAGGGCCGGCTTCGCCAGCTCGCCCAGAATCCGGTCTCTGCCGCGGCTGCGTGTCCCTGCTGGGGCCCCGCCGGCCCGGGAGTGAGCCGCTGCGACCGGCCGGGGGTTGGCCCGGACAGGGGAAGGAGGGACGGAGTGGGAGGAGGGCACAGGGGGCGGGGAGGGGACCCTGGAGGAGAGAGATGGCAATGTCTCTCATCCAAGCATGCCGCAGTCTGGCTCTCTCAACATGGCTGCTTTCCTTTTGTTTCGTGCATCTGCTCTGCCTGGACTTCACGGTGGCGGAGAAGGAGGAATGGTACACCGCCTTCGTGAACATCACCTATGCCGAGCCCGAGCCGGGGGCCGCAGTGGCGGGCAGCGGTGGCGGTGCCGAGCTGCACACGGAGAAGACCGAGTGCGGACGGTACGGCGAGCACTCGCCCAAGCAGGATGCGCGCGGCGAGGTGGTCATGGCCAGCTCGGCCCACGATCGCCTGGCTTGCGACCCCAACACCAAGTTCGCCGTTCCGGCACACGGCAAGCACTGGATAGCTCTGATCCCCAAGGGCAACTGCACCTACAAGGATAAGATCCGGAACGCGTTCCTACAGAATGCATCGGCCGTGGTCATCTTCAACGTGGGCTCCAACACCAATGAGACCATCACCATGTCCCACGCAGGTGAGTGACCGGGGAATAAGTGTGTGTGGGGGGCGGGGGGGGGGAGGGATGCTTGGAGACATGGGGGAGGGGAGCTCGAGAAGCGTTTGGGAGACCCAGCGCAGCCTCCCTGGCACCTCCACTTGGAAAGTCCGTGCCGCACCGGAGACCCGTCTCTTAAATATGAACCTACTAAGTTTTGTTATGCGTCGCTTGGGGACGGGGAAGGAGGCTACAAGCAGGAGAGATTTCAGTATGTTGGAAAACATTAGAGAGTCTGATTTGGAAGCGGGTTCACAGTGGTAGGGAATTCCCAGGAGAATTTGGGAAGTGATGTTTTGGGGACAAGGCTGGCATATTCTTGTTAGTGATCCGCCCTGGCACCTGTTTGGACCCGGAAGATCTGATAACTCAGCTGTGTGCTTCTCTGTGTGCCTCAGATATGCATACCCGGTGCGAGTGTTTGAGTAGCAAGGGGCAGGTCAAGTTACCTGCCTGCAGCTGACCACTTGCAAACGCTCCCACAAAGTCAGGTTTCAGCCCTTCTCAGGAGCCCTTTCTTCCCCTTGTTGACTTTGCACAGACCATAAGTAATATTCAATGTACTGGCTCTGCCGGGCTGTCATCTCGAGAAGCCCACTGGCCGGGAGCACTGGTGAAGAATAGCAATGCCCACCAAGCCAGGGAGAGCCGTAAAGTTAGACTTACTTTCCACTGCTGTGCTGGCTCTCGCCTGCCTGTTTCGGTATGCGGAGGACTACAGGGCAGAATGGAGCTTTGTCGGCGATCACAGGGACCAGGACTAGAAATAAACCTTCAACACAGTCTGTAAGCAGTGTTTCAGAGAGCCGAGTAACAGAAGCAACAAGGCTGCGTGGCTCACAATTGTTAGCACAAGCCACTGGTTTAGGAAACTACCCTCCTGGAGAGCAAGTTTCTACAGAGGTGCCTGAGAGGTGGGTCCTTTCCCCTCACAGGGTGTCCTGACAGGAGCATGTTCTGTGGAGTAGCCCAAGCAAAACTATTATAGCAAGTAAAGAGCAGATTTTTAAGCAGCAGACTGTTGGGATAGAACACCTAGGGTGGATGTGTGCAGCCCTGCTTTCTTTAGAGCGAGGTTTTCCTTTGAAGAGGTCATATTGTCTGTTAGTGAAACATACAATTCATTCGCCCCAAGTAATCAACACCAGCTGTTATAGTCAAGGCCCTTTGTCAACCTTCAGGCAAACAGGTTGGGAGCGGAAATGCCAGAAGCTTATGAAAAACAGGTCAGGAACTGGTTCCGTGTTTGTGAAGAGAGGCCGTTACCTTCTTAGAACAGTTCCAGTCCTGCATGTGAGGGGCATTTGCTGCATTTCCTTGAGCTCAACCCTTCTCCCAGGGAGAGGCCTGTGGTCTGACCTTGAGTCATGGGACCACAGCTTAAACTTGATCTCTGAGGATGTCGCACCGTGGAATAGCGCTCCGAGTCACATAAAACACTTCTCATTGAACATTTAGCAAGGGAAATCTAGACTCGGGAGTGGGAAGTAGGGCAACCTCTGTAAACACTGAGGTTGTTAGTTGAATGTACAGGATTCCTTAAATGCTTTTCTGAGTCTGGACTTGGAATCCTAAACTGCGTTGCTCCGTGCACAACAGACTAGTTGTCATTTGTTCCTGTCCAAGAGACTGTTTTCAGAACCGCAGACACATTGGATCAATTAATGGCATAATTTGATTTTCTACACAAACGATACTTAACGCATGCTGAGAGTGAAGGGCTTGGTGATAGTCTAAAAGTTAGAAGCCCCCAGAATGTATTTCTCCATCTCCAAAAAAACCAAACAAAAACAAAAAAAACAAAACCCAAATCCAAAACCCTGTTGAAGTTGCATCTGCTGTTAACATTGGACTCCCTGTCATGCCTTGGAGAAGGTCCTGCATTAGTCAGAGCCGGAGTCTTCTACAGGACAGGGTGATATACAGGATGAGCACCCTGGCCTGCCAATCAATGGCTTACACTTGCTCTAGAACCCGAAGAGTCTGTTTCTCCTCGTTACATGTGAGTCCGACGTGGGAATTCACATAGGAAACCATGTACAGATTAGATGTCAATGGAATATTCCTATTTCATGAGCTTGAACGCAGTACACCAGGGGACACAGTTGTGGCCTTTTTAATTTCGTCCCTGAGAAATGTGGAGCAAAGTTAAAAACTAACATTGCCTCGCCTTTCCACTGATGCCCTGATTTCTGGAGCTGATGGCTTTGGGGAAAGAAGGCTTGGAACTGGAATTCCGGAGCCCACCTCGTGTCTGTGCATCTGGTATGATAGACCACTAACACACCCAAGAAACACGGGTTCAATGAAATAGAAGTTCTTTTCTTCACTCTCCCACTTTTCCTCTATGTTCTTCCAGATGGTTTTTTTTTTTTTTTGAGTTTCTGCCACTTCTGCAGCTGTCACCTCTCAGTCACAAAGATGTGGACGTTCCTGATGCCAATGGCAGTTTATTTAATAGTGGGTTACTCAGCCTCACTGGTATAGGGTTTTCCCACTATGAAATTCATTCTTCAGACAGTATCACACTGCTTCACGTACTGGCTGAGCTAGGTGCTCCCTATGCAGCCTGATCCCATGGACACTTCTACCTGCCTGTGCAGCCCGCCCCCGTCAAACGCTAGCCTGCTTGCTTTCCTCCATCTCTGTATTTGTCTCTCGAGTACAGAATATAGATGCGTTCTCGAATATGCAGACTTGGTCTAGTTTCTTTCACATCCCACACTCTTCCTTGGGTTTACCATGGTTGTATTAAGTGCCACTGATTACTGTTTCATTTTACTGCCAAATAGTATTTCACATTTTATTTATTGTAAATTGATGGGCCTTAGGTCACACGTGTGTGTGTGTGTGTGTGTGTGTGCGCGCGCGCGCATGCGTGTGTGCACAGGTGCACTCCTGTACATGTGTGTATTTCTCTTAGTTCTATTTTTAGGAGTAGAATTTCTGGGTTCCATGGCCGCTCTGTGACTTTTGAGGAATTGCCACATCCCTTCCTCGTGCTGGTTAGTGTCTCAACAAGTGTCACCTTGGCACAGGCTAGGATCATCTCGGGAGAGGTTGCCTCAGCTGAGAGAATGCTCAGTAAGAAGGGACTGTAGGCAACTCTGTAGGGTATTTTTCTTGACTGATGATGTGTGAGGGCCCAGCCCACCGTGGGTAGTACCGTGCCAGGGCCAATGCTCCTGGGAGGTAAATTAAATCGACCTGAGCATGACCGTGGCAAGCAAGCCTGTTAGCAGTGTTCCTTTGTGGTCTCCACCTCCATGTCTTGAATTCCTGTCCTGACCTCCCTCAGTGATGCACCATGACCGGAAGGTTGTAAGATGAGATAAATGCTGTCTCTCCTGGGTTGCTTTCAACCATGGTCTTTATCACAGCAACGGAAAGCAGACCCCGGCTTTCTTTAAGTATCTAAGTCATTTCCTATTACTGCTGCCCGTGATTAGTGTCAGTCCCTGAACCTCCTCCTTGGGACTTGTTAACCACGTTTAAATCAAGGTCAGTGTGAGGTGGTGTCTTCATTATGGTTTCGTTTTGATGACAGTTGCTTTTTTTCAGGCGTAGTCTTGCCATATAGCCCAGGCTGGCTGCAAACCCACAACCCCCCAGCATCAGCTACAGAACTCTGCAGTTAGAGCTGGGCCACTGTGCCTAGCTCAACAGTTCCTTCTTTGGAACACGCTCTTGAGTCAACGCTTCCCTTTTCGTTCTGTTCTCCTGCCCACTTACGTCAGCCGGCACTTGCTCTTTCCTAGACTTTCGATTCATGTCATTTTTGTCCAGGAGAGGTGGGAAAGAAGGAAAAGGAGGGGGAGTAAGAGACAGGGGGAGCAGGGGAGGGCAGAAATGCATACTTCTCAGCGAGGGGTGGTACAGTTGAATTTGTGTGTCCTCTATAGACAGTAGGAGGTGCAGCGTCTTTAGAGGAAAGCCTCCAGGAACCAGAGCAAGCAGCTCTGGGCCGCCTCCCCCTGGTGCAAGCCCAGATGCTCACAAAATTTGGTCCGAGGCTTGCCTAAGAGCTTTATTCCAATGTTCTTTGAGGGAAGGGCGGCAGGCCTTCATGGGGAGCAGATTAACCAGAACAGGACTCTAGAGGAGACCACTGGGCTTGTATCCTGGCTTTGCCGTTTTCATGCTGTGTGAGTTTGAGCAACTTGTTCAACCTCCCAGGGCTTAAGTGTCCTCCCCTGTGACAGAGGGGTCACCTGGACTGATGGCTACATGAATTTCATGGGTTAGTACACAGGTATCTCCATCTTACCTGTATCTGAGCTGGCCCACGGCAGAGGTCTCTCATTAAACCTGGAACTCACCATTTGGGTAGGATACCTGGTTAGCAGACCCTAGGACCCACCTGTCACCACCGCCTTGGGTTGGCTTTTGTATGCGGTTGCTGGGGATCTGAACTCAGGTTTTTGTGATTGAAAACGCTTGATCTACTGGGTCCTCTCCCCAGTCCCAACGTCAACTGTTGTAACTCAGTGACACATAGCAATGATAAGCAGCTATAGAATAGACCATCATCTCCCTAGCTCTGGAAACCTTAAGAAAGAACTCCTACATCATTCTTTTATGCTTTAGTGATAGAGCAGCCATCACATTCCCATAGGCCACCTCCCCTGTTGGAAAGAGGATGCTCTGCCCCTCTGATCATCGGGGAGCTTTGTATGCGATGACTTCACTGTCATCACCGTGAGGATCGCTTGCTACCTGTGGCGAATCCCCGTGTGAGCAGCTGTCCATATCTGAGTTACTTTTTGGAAGAAGTGATATTTTTCCGTTTCAAAGGATGGACTTGTTAGCTTTCTGTTTATCGACCACTAGTACATAGCTAAAAGGTAGATACATCTCTAGTTGCCTGGGAAGGACTTTGGATGGCATCGGAGAGATGGGGAAAGGGAAGGGAGGCTGCATAAGCTACGGATCCTCTTCAGTGCTTGGAAAGAGGCAGATAGAGAATTCCCACCTATTCCTGACTTCTCTCAGGCGGGAGGGAGCACAGAGATGATGAAAGCTCTGTCTGTGCAGTTAGGTGTGTTCTAATCCTTCACTGCATGGCTTCATGCTACTTTGATGGCTCTTGCTGTAATGGCTAGTCTCCTTCTGTCCTGACCTCCATATAGGAGCTAGCTGCTTTGATTAAATCAATTTTTAAGGCCCTTGTGTTTCTAGAATGCCTACCATGCAGTTTTACTCTGTATTTTCTATCTAAGTGCCGTACTCGCCTGCCTATCTTCCCAGGTACCATAGAGAAGATAATGCGAACCAAGTAGCACTTACTCTGTGGTGGGATACCCTAAGAACTTTTGTGTTTAACTTAGTTCTTACAACTCCCCTTACTATCCCAACTTCTACATGAGAGAGTGTAGGTGACCTGGTAAAAGGCAGTCAGGTATAGAACTAAGCCACAGATGCTGGAAGCCTGCCCTTGGGGTCTACGCTGTTACCTCATGCTCCCTGCCATCCTAAAAGCTACTGCAAAAACTGACGTCAAGCACAGGGCAATGCTATAGGCCCATTCTTGTTTCAGAACATGTTTAACGAGTCTGGAGGCAAATCTGTCACCAACAGAGACCAGCATGACTGCAGTAGAGAGACAGGACCTTGCTTTTAGGATCTGTTCCTCCATATTTATCTCTATCATCTTTTGATCTCGTTCAATCACTGGTCACTAACTGTTTTTGTTTTCAGTTTTTTTCTTTTCCTTTATTTAAATTATATTTTATTAACATTTTTTCATTTATTTTGTGTACTGACCACAGTTTCCCCTCCCTTCTCTTCTCCTGACCCCCCCAACTCCCATCTATCCCCCTTCCCATCCACTCCTCCTAGTCTCCATTAAGAAAGGGACAGGCCTCCCACGGGCTTGCACAAAGCATGGCTCATCAAGTTGAGGTAGGACCCAGCTCCTCCCCCTGCATCCAGGCTGGGTGAGGTAATCCAGCATGGCGAACGGGTTCTCAAAAGCCAGCTAAGTACCAGAGACAGGTCCTGATCATACTGTTAGGAGCCTCACCAACAGACCAAGCTATATAACTGTCACACATATGCAGAGGGCCTAGGTAGGTTTGTTCTTTATGGAATGTAAAATTCAGATTAACCACTCCCTAAGAACTATTAGAAATGTATTCTTTATGCATCAAAAAATTCAGGCTACGTTTACTAAAGCAAATGTTTTCCTTTTGTTGTTCAGATCGTTCTTTCACATGTCTGTCTTCCTGGCTGGCAGGCAGGCTGGCTATAGCATGGCCCATGTCCCCAACACCTTTTATGCTCTTGGTCTGATCCATTACTTGTTCGTATTTGCGTGTGTTTGGAACCTCAGTTTTATCACAATCTCAGTAGGGTATTGAGATGAAGCTGCAGAAAACAGAATTTAAATTTAATTTGGTTCAAAACGGGTAAAGCACTTCTGGTATAAATGTGTTTAGAAATGGATGGGATTCCTTTGAGATGCTAAGCTTTCTCTGGCGCTGGATTGGGCCTGACAGGGGACACCGGACATTGTGGAACTACCACCAGTCCTTGAGTTCTAGTAGGTGACTTCTGAAGGGCTTTCCAAGGCCTGAGATCACATGATCTTCTGTTTAGCCTTCTGTCTTCCCTTCACTTTTCTGCTAAGACTCATGCATAAACTCTGTCCTTTATGTTTGGCCTTAATTTCGCACACCTGATCCCCCTCCTGGCTAGTTTGTGTGCTCTTGTTTATTTTACACTAAACCATAATTCTCCCCCATCTTTCCTGGCAGACAGCAGTCTAATAGTCAGGAATTGCAGCCTCTGTTATTAAAGGCAATAATTCATCGTCAGTGTTAAATAACATTCTTGGCAGTGTAAGCTAACATGGCCAGGGCATTTCCAGAAACTGAATGAGTGGTTGACACAGTTTTGCTCAGAGAAATGCATGTTTGGGGGCTTGGAAGGATTCCTGCCCTCCTTTTCCTGATCTTTGGTTAGAATTTGATTGTCATTCCTGGTTGTTCTCTTCTTAAAACTTCACGCTTCCCACCCTGATTCTCAAGAAAGGAAGTCATTTTATTGGTTGTGAAATCTAGAAAGATCCAGAAAGAATTTGGAGATTTTTTTTTTCTGTAGAGTTTATTCTTGTAGCTTCAAAAAAGGGGTGTTTACACCTCTGACATGGAGTTAACAGCTTAGAAACCAGTTTCCTAATTTAAAATGAAGGAGCTCAACCTTGTTAGTCACTGCTCGGGTGAGAACCACAGCATGCAGTGAACTAGGTGTTTTGGCATCACCTAGAAGTCTTCAGTTTATTACCAGAAGAGATATTTCACTCATAAGAGAATCTTATTATTGACGAGTGACTAAGAGATGCTGGGACCCTGTGTCTTTCCTAGGGTAAGCAGAGAGATACCAAATTTGAGTTATGGTGAAGTTCAAATCTTCTTCAGATCATCTCAAGCCTTGAGGGTTTGTTGTAACATAAAACTGAGAAACAAGACAGCTTCCAAGGCAGGGTTGTTCTAAGTTCAGCTAGGACTGCTGTATTAAGTGGGGGCCTTTTCATGGGGACAAAGTAACACAGGCTCTTACGTTAAACTTAGATGGAGTAATCTCTTGGTGCTCTAATTTGTGGATGGGTAAATGTACTTCCTATAGTGCAACCAAAATATTAATGATACGGTTAGGCCTAAAACTTCTTCCTTTCTGTTTTCCTTTTTACTTTTGTGGCTGTGGGTGTGTATGAATGTGTGGGAGTGTCCATTCCATGCTGTGTGTGTGGAGGTTAAAAAGCAACCTTCTGGGTGTTGATTCTCTTCTTCCATGTGGGTGCAGGGCTTGAACTCAGGTCTTGGCAGCAAACCCCTTTACCCACTGAGTCACCTTCCCAGCTCCAATTCTAACTGTAGTTTTCCTACAATGAAATGATATTAATTGTTCTTATTGTTTCAACTTTTGAATTGATTTCTCTATATAATGTTTGCTGTTTGCTTCTTTGCGTGGCCTCTTCTATGATCCACAGTGCTACGCAGAAAACACTTTAGTCAGAAAGTCGAAGCTTGCCTTCTGGGTTGCTTGGTGCTTTCATATGCAAGGTGTGAGCATATATTTAAAAATAACAGGGATTTTTAAATTTAAAAATATTTTTTTATTATTTTTTAAATGTTTTTGTACTATATATGTGACTTCCAGGGCAGCGTTTGAAGTACCTATGTTAGGATAGGGAAATGGATACCCAAATCTTCTATTTATTAACCAATTCATCTTGGCGTTTCTCAATTTTAGCTAACCATTACCTGTACCATCCACTTAAAAAGGGTGGACAAGGTAAAAAGGGTTTTCGGGTGTACTTTTAGTGTGTGTGTGTGTGTGCATGCACCCATCACACACACACACACACATACACACACACACACACACACACACACCACTCTTCTCCCCTTTCTCTTCCTTCTGGTCCCTGCTCGCCACAGAGGTGGTCCATCTGTATCATACCATAACTAACTAACCCTGCATCAGAACTGTGATCCCAAACGAAGAGGGCAGAAAAAAAATGTTCTGCCCTTCGTCTATTGGGGAAGTTTCTGGAATATTCTTCCTTTCCTGATGCTAATAGAGCTAGCTGCCTTTTAAGCTCTCTTCCCTACCTGACCTCAACAACAAAGCCTACCCCTGCCCACTCGGGCGAGAACAGCAGCGGTCATTGCTTCTCATCGGAACCCTGCGCCTTCCCTTCCATAACTGGACCACTCGACCTGTTTGCTCGCATCTGACAGAACCCGAGCTCCCTGGAAGCAAGGCTTCTAGACATTTCTTTGTTTATGGTTAAGTTTCCTAAGGCTTGAGGAGCCCTTGACACATGGACAGTGCTCAATAAATATTGCTAAGTGGCCTAGAGACCACAAAGATGGATGGCGTTAAATGGCGATTTTAATTTCACACGAAGTGTAATTCTGACATTAAGTTCCCGTTTTCTTACCCTTTCTCCCATAAACATGTACTCAGGTAGAGCCTCATTCAACATTCCCACCCCCAAAAGTGTGTATCCGTTTTGTAGACTGTGAAAGAAAGCAGACACTTGGGTCAGTATTCAGCTAGGAGGAAGAGGCATGCTGGCAGCAGATTGCAGGACACAGGACATCACAGGGTCTGTGTTTAGATGTGTGCAGTGTTTATTATGGTTCAGCATTACGAGTAAACACACACCAGCATTTAAGGCCTTCTTATTTTAAATGAAATGCATATGCCAAATAGACATTTTTTTCAAGGAACCAGAGTTTTGTAGTGTTGTTCATTAGAACCACCAAGCACAAGTTTCCATGTGAAAGACTTGAAATTTATGTGGCTTCTCCTGCAAAACTGAAAATTTTAAAAAAAGGTTGAGGACTGGAGAGATGGCTTAGTGGTTAGGAACAGCAGTTGCTCTTCTTGGAGGACCCAGGTTTGAGTCCCACATGGTGGCTTGAGGTTGTCCATCATCCAGTCTTCGGGGTCCACTGCCCTCTTCTGCCTCCATGGCTCGGCGTGTGGCGTACATAATACATGTAAACAGAACACCATGCTCAGTTAATAAGAGTATCCCAGCTCTCAGGAGACAGAGGCAGGCAGATCTCTGTGAGTTTGAGGCCAGTGTGGTCTATAGACACACTGAGTTCCAGGACAGTCGAGGCTACACAGAGAAACTGTCCTCACAAAACCTACACGGAGAAACTGTCCTCACAAACCCAAAAGGAAAAAAAATGTTTACAAGTGAAAAGAAAACTTCCTTACACATTGTGGTGGTTCCAAAGCCATCTCTCTTACATGCCTGGGGAAATTGATCTGGCTAGAGGAGTCTGCCACTGGGAGTGGCATCCCAAGTCTTGTGCCCTCCCAGCTGCTTCTGGTTAGAGCTGCCATGGTTAGCAGTCTTGCTGCCCTGCCGTGCGCGGTGCCCGGGGCGCGGTGCCCGGGGCTTGCTTCAGGGCATTCTGCCATGATGGCCGCTGACTCCTATCCCCCTGGAATGACAAACCCCGCTAAACTCTTCCTCCTAAAAGCTGCCTTGGTCATGGTGCTTAGTCACAAAGATACAAACAGGAGTGATCATACTTACAGACATGCATGCATACAAGTAAAGTATGTACATATAAACATGTACATGTATACATGCTGTCTGAGGTTAAGGAAGAGAACCGAGGCACATAGACTTAATATAGACACATTAGTCATTTTCTATGCGTCAGATCAAAATTGTAAATCTTGCCTTCAATGTGATGCCAACACCAAATAGACAAATTTGAAAATATTGAATATTTTAAAAGAGGAAGATGATAAAACCATCCACAGCTCAACTATCCACATACGCCATTGATTGATTTACTGATTTATTCTGTGTGCATAAGTGTATTGCATGTATGTGTGTGCCTGGTGCCTGCTGGGGGCAGAAGAGGGCACTGGATTCCCTGTCACTAGAGTTATAGATGGTTGTAAGCCACCGTGTGGGTGCTGGGTACTTACCCAGTCCTCTGGAAGGGCAGCAAGTGCTCCTGACTGCTGGACCGTCTCTCCAGCTCCTACTCTGTTTATCTACTCAATTATATTGACTTTTACCAAATTGAGAATGTATTTTGTGTGTGTGTGTAAAATCTTAAATTTGAATGGTATGTTTTGAAATTTCTTTAATACTCCCATACTTTTCTGTGTTGTTTGGCCCTCCTCTGGCATGAAGGGTTCTGCTGTAAACCTCCTAATGTAGCTAAGCATGGGTATAAGCCCTGATTACCTTCTTAGCTAAGTTCCAGAGCACTGGATTAGTCAAAGGCTTTCCAAGTTTGGCTGCAAAGCAGGTCTCTGTGGGTGTTTGTTTCGTTTTATAGCCAGTTGGTGCGCTCTTTGGGCACTCTTTTGGTGTGTGTGATGCTTCTTTGGAGGAACAAAACCATGCTCACGTGGCTGCAAGCTGGACTAGTTTGGCAGCTGATCCAAGTCACAGGAGGTAGAGAATCGGAGGCAGTAAGTAATGGAACCGTCTGACCAGTGCGTGACGGTTCCCCTCCTGGCTGCCTCACCACAGAGTTCTGTGTCTGGGAGATATTAAACGCAAACCAGCAGCACGCAGGAAGCTCCAGTGTCGTTTGCGGTTCTCCCTAGGCAACTCCCTCCCCTCCTCCGTGGCTCATTTTCTGTCATTGGCTCCTCCTGAGTGTATCCATCAGCCCCCCCCATTGTAAAGCTGCCCCAGACAGTCTGCAGAGAGCCTAATATGATCTCTCATGAGCTGGGATGAAGCTAATTGACCGCCATGATTGGCAACCACTACACCAAATGAAAGTCCTCTTAAGTTTGTTTTGCTGCTGTAGCTCCATATGGTTCTTTTAATTGATGCAAGAAGTATTACAAGGAATAAAGTCATGTAGCTCAAGTCCCCTTGTCCCAGAACCGTACAATACAGGAAACACTTCCCGACCCAGTTTCTCCCCACCCTGCAGAGTCCCTGTTTCATGTTTACTTAGTTTTCTCATTTATAGAACATGGGAGTGTTATAAATTTTATATTTTCTAGCCAATACATAAAATGTGTCTATATGAATGTGGTACCCTGTGATAGCTCACTATATGTATACATTGTGTTGCTTGAACCATCATTTACAGAGTAAAGATTCAAAATCCTTTCTCCTTGGTTTTAAGATATCCAATATGCCATTGTTTTTCATCTGTCACCATCCTGCTGTGAGCAACACCAAGCTTCTTATTTCTACCTAATGGCGACATCTCTACACCCATCCTGCCCTCTGCTCTCGTGAGGTTCGTCTATCACGTGGTTCTTTCCTAATGACATAAAGAAATTAGGTAATTGTTTTGTGTGTATCAAAATCCCACTTGAAAAAAATGTAGTAGCTTTATTGTATTAATTTCTCAAGGACTGCAGCAGTAAACGAAGAGGGCCCATGTTCTACAAACATTATCAAATCATGATTTAGTGGCTCACTGGAAATAATGGGAATTTGGAGAGCAGAAATAGGATCAAGAGACGGTAGGCACAGCGAGTACCAGAAAGTATGCAGTGCGTTTGAACAACAGTGGTTATATATGAGTGTGACCAAATGATAAAGGGAATTGGCATTTGATTGAAATCAAGTAAGATTTCTTTTTTTAAAAAATATTTTATTTATTTATTTATTTATTTATTTATTTATTTATTTATTTATTATGTATACAGTGTTCTGTCTGTGTGTATGCCTACAGGCCAGAAGAGGGCACCAGACCCCATTACGGATGGTTGTGAGCCACCATGTGGTTGCTGGGAATTGAACTCAGGACCTTTGGAAGAGCAGGCAATGCTCTTAACCACTGAGCCATCTCTCCAGCCCGTAAGATTTCTTTTGTATGCTAAACATTGATTCTTTTCCCTGTCGTCTTCCATGCCTCAGCCTGAAGATGGTGAAATACCACACTGTTTTCACCAAGAAGGGGAGATCCCATTTCACGAACACCACTGTCAGTCTGCAGGTCATTTGTAGAACAGATGATGGGGGTGGGGGTGGCTCTGGTGACCGCTGGCCTGGTCCCATGCTTAGACACCAAAGCCATAGAGGACTCAGGATAGAAGTCTGAGTCAGCCAGCTGAGAAGCATACTCGCCACCTTTCTAGGAGGGGAAAGGCAAAGGAAAGGGTCCGCTAAGAACCCCATGTCTTGCTGGACCATATGCTTGCCAGCTCAAGAAGCAAAATTTTACCCCGAGCTTTGGAGTCTTTGCTTACAAAATGAACATCGTGCATTCTCTATCAGAGCAGTTGTCTCTTATAGCAAGTGCTATAGTAAAGATCAGCTCTGAGTACTGAATAAAAGTGAGCTATAATGATGGTCGAAAGAAATATCTTCTGAATACACCTTTATGACCATCAGTGTTCTTGTCATGAGTCCAAGGGGTCACATCTGCCCAGATGTATGCTGCCCCCTCCCCACACTGGCCAGCTTCTATTCTGGATGTCTGCTGCCCCCTCCCCACACTGGCCAGCTTCTGTTCTGGATGTCTGCTGCCCTCTCCCCACACTGGCCAGCTTCTGTTCTGGATGTCTGCTGCCCTCTCCCCACA
>NW_004949149.1:2039216-2042660 GCF_000317375.1 Microtus ochrogaster
CTCCCCACACTGGCCAGCTTCTGTTCTGGATGTCTGCTGCCCTCTCCCCACACTGGCCAGCTTCTGTTCTGGATGTCTGCTGCCCTCTCCCCACACTGGCCAGCTTCTATTTTGGATGTCTGCTGCCTCCTCCCCACACTGGCCTGCTTCTATTCTGGATGTCAGCTACCCCCTCCCCACATTGGCCAGCTCCTGTCTGGACGTCTGCTGCCCCCTCCCCATACTGGCCAGCTTCTATTCTTGTCCACACAGCAAGCACATGACACACTTTTAAAAATACACACCCAAGCCAAGCATTCTCCCAGTCAGTTCTCACAAGGATTTCCCATTAGGACAGGAACCAAGTCAGAGGTCTCACCTTGCCCCCACTACCTCCCGATACTCCACCCAGTCTAGCCCCCTGCCACGAATCCCTTCCTATTGTAGCTGCTCTTTGCTTCTTGCCTTAGACTGCCCAGACTTGTTCCAAAACCAGGGTCATTGGAAATCTCTCCCTTAAAAGATTTTAAAGTAGGAGTATCTGAAATTTTTGAGAATGATACCAAAACAAGAATATATATGTGTGTGTGTGTGTATACATTTATATATATATATATATATCCACACACACACACACACACACACACACACACACACATATATATATATTTACCTGTTTCACCAGATTTAATCACTATTTGTAAATTGAATTTATTATTTCCTCACACTAAGATAAAATCATCTTCTGGTAAAAATATAATTTGATAACTTTGTGGAATTAAGTAAACCATTCTGTAGGTGAGCAGGAATCGCACCAGCTGCCACCCTCACTTTCTGCACATTCCCTCCATATGTGTTCATGGACCAACCCTTCATATTCCCGACACTGCTGAGTCGTGTCCTCCACGGAGGAGTCCTTCTGGGCACTATGAAGGAAGTTCCCTTGCATTTATTTCTCTTACCATCTCCTGGAGCTCTGCTACGTCATTTCTCACTTATGCTCCTCTTCTCTTTATCTCCCATGGAAACACATTTTCATGGGGGAAAAGAAATTATCTGGGGGATACACACATATATTCATGAATATATGTATTCCTAAACCCTGAAAAGAAATGATATGTAGTAAGTAGTCACTGAAAATGGGAAAGAGCCAGAGACTATATACTACTCACCTACTCAGTGGCCCTGCTTATGTAACTGACGGGATAACTTTACATTATATATACTTTACATTACATATACTTTATTTGGCTCATGTCAAAGATAATATTAAATTGGAGTGATTAACTATTCCTTAACCTTTCAGTAGCTAAGCTCTTCTCCCCCGGAGTGTGCTCGGAGAACTATCTCTTCCAAGCTGAATGTAATCCCTGGTCAATTGCTACCTGTTCAGGATGCTTCTCATCTGTGCTATGGAGCTCTGCTGGGGTCGTCTGCAAGGGGGCACTTAGATGATCTTTGGAACCAGCTGTTATCAAACACAGACGTGAATTCGTGGTAAACTCCCTGGAGTGCTGCATGCATGTGGGCCTATGGTCGAGGAACCCTGAGTGTCACTCTAAGGGTTTTTGTGAACTGATAGAGATCTATGTATGAATCTGGCATTCCATGTAAACACTGCTTTATTCCAAAAGACTTTAAAGTCCTTGGCACATGAAGAAGGGTGTCAGGGTTCTTCCAAATGAGGAAAACACCGAATGACAATTGATAGATGAGCTATGTCAGGTTGTGACCTTTAGGGCCAATGGGAGAGATATGGGAGAAAGCTTCACATTTTATTCCTAAGTCAGAATAAGAAAGTGGTATCTGTGAAAGGGGATTTTTGATTCAATAACTGAAGTTCATTGGGAGTAAATTTAATCTATGCACCCAAGTGTCTACATGTTAGCTCAGAAGAACTATATGCATAGGTAGTTTGAAATAACGAGGTAATTCCTGAGCTATTTTAACATTTCATTTCTATATGCAATACCACACTTGGTATCTTTAGTGTTTTTTTTAATCCTTTCATAGATACATTTATAGTGTCAGACTGGTCCTATTTTATCAAGTTTCAGTCCCCTGCCATCTCCCCCACCAGCGTGTTATGCACAAATCAATCCCACAGCAGTTATGATTTAAAGGGATATTTATTTAGGGGGGTAAAACTCACGAAACACCAACTGTCAGGAAGTCTAGTCAGGAGCCAAGCAGGAACCAAGTGCTGGAACCCAGAGCGCAAGCCTAGGCTTGCCGCTCTTCTTTAAAGATAAATAGACCACGCCCCAGTGAGCTGGTATTTCAACAGCTATTGGCTGAAGGAGCAGAAGGTCCTCCTTCAGCAAGCGTGTGCTTTAGCTTCCTGTGGAGAGTTCTGTGTACCCAGACTGTGCACACTGGTGACTAGCATAGATTTCATGACGTGTCCCAGTCTTTGAGAATATCAACCAATCGTCCTGATTAACTCTGTCCCCTCTTGATGGTTTTTACCTGGTGGGAGGCACCTGGCTTTAGAGCAAGTATTTAAAGGAAGGAACACAAATCTTCATGGCTCACCTAGCAAAGCAATTCTAGCCCAACCTGTAGGACTCTGCCCCGTGCAAGGGTGAAGGGATGTTTGATCCTAACCTGTGTTTTGCAGATTAAAAAGTCATTACTTTTTTCAGCCCCTTGAACTTTTGACTACCTTGAAATCCTCTCTACCCAATTATAACTCAATTCATTTAAATGAGAAAGTCTCATTAAATAAATAATTAAATGATTCCTGTAATTTGGCTTCCTGCTATCTGATAGCTCAACCTCCTTGAGTTGAGATAGTATATTAAGTAGTAACCTATTATTTATAAGAAGCCACTTGTGCCTAAGTTTGCTAATTTAGTCATCGTGTGAAAAATACAGGCAAGATGGAGAAAGGCCATTTTCCTTAGTGCTGCCAATTAAAGTTCATTTTGGACCACAGAATAACCCTGAGCCTGCTCAACATTTTTAAACCCACTCTTTGAACAGGTGGCACATAATTGCTACAGGGAATTTGACTGATTTGAGAATGAGAGGAAATTTGGTGTTAAAATGAAATTTCTGAGCAGGTTACGATGTTAGAACATACAGTAATGGCTATGTTAAAACAATTTCAACTCACTGATTTGTAAACATGTCTTATGCTGTCTTCTACTAGCAATTCATCATATTTAACACTAGACCAATTTAAATAAGAAAATATAAACACACAACACAGCTCAAATTTTATCTTTGGGTTAGCTTATCTGATGATTGCCATATTGCTAAAATAATCAAACAACGACAACAGCAACAACAACCACAGATCGTGTCGTCATGCAGGAAAACTAAGGGTATGGTTTATCCAAAGCTCTACCATTTGGATGAGTCTCCGTCTGTTGCAGGAGGTCCTTCCGCTCCTCCAGCCTATAGCCGCTGAGATACCCGCCCATTGGGGCGTGGTCTCTCTCCCTTTAAAAAAGCGGCCAC
>NW_004949149.1:2049880-2051937 GCF_000317375.1 Microtus ochrogaster
CTAGGGTTCCTACCGTGTCTTCTCTAAGTGTAGAGGTCTAGGGTTCCTACTGTGTCTTCTCTATGTGTAGAGGTCTAGGGTTCCTACTGTGTCTTCTCTAAGTGTAGAGGTCTAGTTTTTTAAGGTGTTCCAGGCTTAGAGAAACACATATAGACAAGGAGCCTCGGGTCATCCCCAAGTGGGGTTTGTTTGTCAGGGCCACTGGGTCGAACACAAATGAACATGACATAGTCCTCTGGACCGCCCAGTGACTGTCCTTTCATCAACTCCCCTGAAACTCAAATTCAGACCTTGCCACAGTATCCACGAGCTCAGACTCAGAGCAGTCCTGACACCTTCTCCATAAGGAATGGAGGCTGTATCTGAAGTGGGAAAATCAAGAGGGACACCTGCCAGTAGCCACCTCTGAGGGACAGGCCAGCTGTCCTCACAGGCCCAGAGCTCCACTTACATACTCTGCCCTCCCTTTGCTCAGGAAACCACATTGTGTGGGAAAATGAGACCAGACATCCTTTCTGCAAAAATGTCTTTTCAGTCCCAGGCTTATATATTAATTAACACCTTAATTATTAGAGAAACTCAAAAAACCTTCTTTAGATTAAATGCTTATTAGAAAGAAGTCGCTGTTTCTTCTGAGAACAGAGATACTGGGGAATGCATTGTGTACCTCAAGATAACTTGTATAGTTTCCATTCACGACTCCTTTCAAACCAAGAAACTTGTGTGCAATGCCAGGAATATAGGCATATAAAAGACATAAAATTCAACTATATGTTGATAATCATAAAACATTATTTTATACCAATTCTTTGGTGTGCATATATCTTACCATTTATTAAGGACACAATGCTATTGAAATTAAATGCTTATTTACTTTTATTTCTGATCTTGTTTGTATCCTTGACATCACAGGATATAGAATATAAATATCATTGACAACTTTTGGAGTTGATCAAGACTTTGATTTTACAATCCAGTGTTGATAATTCACCTTCCCATCAACACACAGTACAAAATGGCCAAAGTGTGTATAAGGTTATTTCAGAAATTATTAGAAATTCTGTCTCAACCCTAAGCCAGAATTCACTTAATATATTTTAATGAAATACCAGTCAGCAACACAAATAATAATGCTTTTGTGTGTGTGTGTGTGTGTGTTATATGTACATGTTTGTGTGGTATGAGCATGTATTCATGTAAAGAGGTGTGTATGTATCTCCATGTGTATAGAGCCCAGAAGTCAAGTCTTCCTCAGTCATAGTCTACCTTGTTTTTAGAGAGAGGGTCTCTTACTGAGCTTGGATCTCACCAGTTTGGTCTCTCAGCTTACCAGTTTGGTGAGTCTGCTTGGCCAATGACATACAAAAATCTACCTTCTCCTCCCAGCAACGGGAATTACAAATATGCAATATAGTGTCATAGCTGACTTTACCTGGTGCTGAAGCTCCTAACTTGGGTCACCATGCTTATGGGGCAAGCACTTTACTTATTGAGTCACCTCCCCAACACCACAGAAGAATAATTTATAAAACTAAACATTCTAACACAGTACAATGCAAAGAGAATTCAACCTGATGCTGCGTGCGGAAGAATACCAGTAGACTAACATTGCAAGTCTTTGTTTCCGTAATTGACCATTGTGCTTCTGAAGGAACAGAAAATGTCTCGTGTGCAGTAAATGCACTACAGTTCACAGCACACAGGAGAATCAAGTTGACTTGTTTCGGGCAGTGTAATTGGCATTGCCCTCTGGGCAGTGTGTGCTGTGCAAAGTGCGTGTGTTGTGTGTATGTTCAGAACTAGAGCTGCAGTGAGGTCTCCGGGCACAGCACAGGTGAGTGCTGCCAAACACTCTTTGAACTCATTGTCTGCTTCATTTTTAACTAACTGGTTGTCATTATTAATCCATACTTTTTTGGTATTGCTGTTTTTGTGTGACCCCTCACCCCCACATTTAGTGATGCAGTCACATGGGAGGCCATGATCCACATTTTAAGCAGCTAAACTGCCCAAAGTCACAGGGTTACCACGAAACATAAAGCTGTGTTTTTTTTTTT
>NW_004949149.1:2052037-2060859 GCF_000317375.1 Microtus ochrogaster
TGGTAGACCAGGCTGGCCTCGAACTCACAGAGATCCGCCTGCCTCTGCCTCCCAAGTGCTGGGATTACAGGCGTGCGCCACCACCGCCCGGCTAAAGTTGTGTTTTTAATCTAGAGCTTTGTGAGTTTCAAATACATCATGAGGTGTATAAGGTTTTTAACTCTCTATGGATTTTTATGTTTATATTATTTTATAGGGACAGATTTTTTTAAGGTTAATAAGCTGTCTGGAAATATTGTTTCCACAAAAATTAGGTAATTTAACATTTGTCCATTGCATTCTATTTATGGTATGTTTGCAGAATTACAAACCATTTGGATGAGTAAGATGCACTTCTTCTTGCAGATTTAGCACCGATTCCACCAGTCATGCTTTCCCCCAGGGTGTACAGTAATGCCTCTGATAGATTATATTCCTTGCCTGTATATTCTGGCTGAACTAATAGTTGCAGTTTTCATAGAATGATTTGTTCTTGCTTGTCAAAAGTGATGGAATTCTCGGAGAAACAAGTCCACTCCTACCCATAATGCTGTTGCTATAAAAGAGGCCTATGCAAATTCGCAGTGCTAAATACCAAGTTTACTTCTATAAAACATCTTTCTATTTCTATTCTTTTCAATGTGGTTTTCAAAAATGCATACATTAGTGCTCACATGCACAAACCTGTATCCTCCCCTTATTTGAAGATGTTATTTCAGGGTCCAGATGAGGCACGGGACTTCTGTCGTATGCATTAGAAGCATGCATATTTAAAGTCCTCAGCAGCTTAGGCTGTGAGTGAGACGGGCTAATGCCTGATCTGTGTGACCCCAGAACACTTTCGCCTGCTCGTTTAACTGCTCCCCTCTTGACTCTGAATAAGATCTTCTTTAATTGCATTTGTGGTTCCTTGGCTCACTAACTCACTTGTCTGTCTTTAGTTTTCCTTTTGTGCTGATTTTAACATCAGTCTTTGTATTGTATTTGTGAAAGTCTTACAGCAAACATTAGTGATTCTTTATCTCCCATCTGAGTAGATGCGTGTTTGCACGGCCTCATGCGCAGAGCTCTGCTGTGATAGGCCCAGGAAAGTCTAATTGTGCAAGCACATTCTGCACAAAGGTATATTGATCTGTATTAGTTTTCTGCTTGTAGCAGCGAATTTGCACGTACATTACCATGTTGCTTTTAAAGTGATCACAAAGCTAATTCAGATTTTCACTGATGGGAGATACTTTAGTGGTCATCGATTTTAAGCTCATGATTTGGTTGGTTAAAAGGTTTGAATTCCTAATATTATTTTGCCAATGAGATACACCAAGTGAGCAAGTTTTGTTGTCTTCCTTGAGACCACATGACACAATTTGAAAGAGCAAGAGGAAGGCTTTCCTCAGGGCTACCCACAAAACGTTTCAATTTCCTCAGACCTCTGTCCCTTGGCCCCAATGTAACTAGCACTTTTAGCCCGGTGACGTGTGGCCTGCGATGAAAGTTTAGCTTGGTGACGTGTGGGCCTGTGATGAGGGTTTGGTGAGGGCTGCTCTGACTCCTAGAGACCAGCTCTCCAGGGATTCAGCAGGCACATTTCTTCCTGGTGGACCCCAGGCAGCAATGTCTGCCCCTCCTCTCAGCTCATTAGAACCGGCTGCCAGCTTTTCACCTCACAGCCGCCTTCTTTACTGAATTCTGCCACCTTGCCTGATAACGAGCAAGCCAAGAAGTCCCCCAGATGCCACACGGAAACCACACGAAGAGCGTTCTTACCACCTCACGACTCTCGTTTGCACTAATCCTCCATCTCTCGTGTTCTTGTAACTTTGGAAGCCCTTCTCCTCCACTTTCCTCCCTGTCCATCCCAGTGAGACCGCATCCCGGGCTGCTACTGTTTGGTTCCTGTGTTTGGAGACCCAAATTAGCAAAGCCCATGAGATAGAAAATAGCAGCAAACATAGGGCTAAAAATACATCCCCAAAATAATCCCAGTGCATCTGGTTCTTTCTAAGATATTGGCTCCTCGTGGCCTTCTTATCTTCAGTGTGGCTGTCAACTTAAACAGCTGTCTGGAGTATTTCTTTTGTTTTTTAAAGTTTTCTTGTTTATCTTGTGTGGATGCGGTTGCACCTGAATGAGTATATGTGCATCATGTGCCTGGATGTGACCACAAAAACCAGAAGAAGGTGTTGGATGCCCTTGGAATTGGAGTTACAGTTATCGGTGTGGGGACCAAATCTGGATGCTCTGAAAGAACAGGAAATGTCCTTAACCTTTGAGCGGTCTCTCCAAACTATTTATTGTCATCATTGGGAAGTTTATTTTGATATAAGCTGTTGTAGCATAAGTGGAAGAAGAAATCGTCTGTGTACTTTTGCGTATGCCGTTCTCTGTCCTAGAACTCCCTGTGTTCTTAGGAAAGGCTTCTAAAGTTCTAGCTCCATCTTAGAGATTGTTCGTGTGACTCTTTCTAGTTATGGATGTTTTTAAAAAGTTCTGTTATGCTTAGTTATTTTAGAGACTTTATATCATTGTACACGGATCAGACTGAGTATGCTTACCTTCCCCCATTGCATTTCAAAGGACTCAAGGAAGAATAATTTCTTACTTGCCCTTGATCCTTTTCTACCAGCTCGTATAAAGAGTAGAGCTTCCGGCTCTCGGAATATGTTTTATAAAACTGAGGGGCTCACAAAATTCTAGCTAGTGTGTATGACAGACTTATGACCAAGTCCAGAGCTGTCATTTCTACCATACAAATTGCTGGTGCAAGCAAACATACGGAAGAAAGGATCACAATTATGACAGTGTCTTTTCTGGAACAAAACTGGGTTAGGGCTAAGCAACTCCACAACCTTAGCCAGCTACAGGTTTCTCCTTAGGGTATAAGTTATGGTCGTTGTCACCATCATCATTCACTAACGTGCCATGCTCATGATGCTGAGAGCGTTTAAGCAGACAATCTAGCTGATTGTTTCAGAAATCTAGGATGAGGGTGATTTCCCAGGATTTACGAATGAATGAGGTTGATATGTTTAAGCATCACATCACAAATCACTCGCTACTGTAGTAACAAAACTGGACTTGAGCCCCAGGGGCTCCCAAAGACTGAGCAATGGAGATGAAGGGTGGGCAGTAGAGGATGAATCCCTGGCTTTGTGCTGCAATTGTTAAAGAAACAAGCCAGTAAAGTCCCCTCTGATGACACATGGAACGGGGGAACCGCCTGGAAATACGCTCACTTGAGCAAATCTCCCACCGTACAGAGGCTTCGTTTGTGTAACTTTCCAACGGAAACAAATATGGTGCTTAGAATGTCATCGAATCTCAAATGTCACCGACTGAAAGAACTAGCAGTGTTGTGTGTGTAGAAAAAGAAAGACACCCACAATTTTGATGTAGCTGGTATTGGTTGTATGACACATTGTGATTTCAGAGACGTGGAAATGTTTTTCTATTCTCCTGAGAATTGATGAAGTATGTCAGAAGTTTTGTGGGGAAATGTTCTGAAACACTGAATGCTATCATTCATAGGACCTGGCACATGGGGATACTAAATAAATGACTCTTGAATATAAAAATATAGGCTAGTAATAACGCACCAGTAGATAACCTAAGAAGGCCCCAGTCGCTGAGGCTGGAAAGAGAGACAAGCAGAGTGCCAAGTACGAGAATACATTTTAAGAAAGCAGTGAAGCGCATGCTAGAACCAAGCGGCTTGTGTGGAAATCAGCTCTTCTGATTGGAAGAGCTGTGAAGACCAGTGTTCCGGTCAAGCTGCAACCCCTTGAGTCCCTCAAGGTCAGAAGAGGCGTGGTTGGGGGTACTGCAGAGGTGGGGGCTATTTTGGAGACAGCACGTCCTCACCATCCCTTCCTGAAAGTCACACTACAGGGTAAAGGTCAGCATCTCCTCGCTAGGTTGCAGCAGGGAAGGGGAACTGGGGCAGGTTAATGCAGCAGGATCCCTGCAGATAGATTGTAATGGAAAAGTAATCAGTGTGCTGGGGTTTCGGAAGATAACCGGAAAATCTATTAGAGAAGTGTTGGCAACTTCACTACCTTTGCCTCGGGACAGTGTGATGGAATTCTAATGAGCTAACAAATAGAAGAACTAGGTAGGTATCCCGTTTGACCAGCTGCAGTTTAGCTTGTTATAATGGTTTGATCCTTTCCTGCTTTCTGGAAAGCTCTTCATATGGAAAGAGGTAAACACCTTTTCCACACCATCCCAATGGCCTGTGCGGTCTATCGGGAAAGTGGCTCTCTTAACCCACGGCATGCGAAGTCACCCAAGCAAGAACCGTTTTATCTGAAAGCAAAAGAAACTCCCGCTTGTCAAGACTGTACAGAGGGCCCTGTTGTTTAGACAGACCGCAGGACTGAGTGGCTAGACCCTGGCTGAGCGCCTGCCCAGGCATGACTCTCAGCTCTGTTTCATGACGACATGCTACCGGCCTCAGGCTCCTGTCTATCACACGCAAGCAGAGAGCGCAGCAGGGCTGCTTCCCTGGGTTCTCATGAATGTGAAAAGGTGGAATTAATCTTCTCGTTACCTTTCTCATTGCTGCGACATATGCCTGCCCCAAATGATGGAAGAAAGGTTAATTTGGGCTCAAATTTCAGGGGATTGAGGTTGAATTGAACAACATGGTGGTTCCAGGGATTGCACAGTGGGCTTTGTCAGCTACCGCTGACCAGGAGGCAAAGAGCCAGCCTAGAAGAGAGATGCCTACAAACTTCAAAGGCAGGCCCACTCCTAGACTCATGTCCTGTAGATTCCACAATGCTCCACCACAGTGCCACAGACTGCATGAGGACAGTATTTTACACGTGTCACACTTAAACCTTCCAATGCATGAACTGTGAACATTTGAACTTTGTTTGCACATGAGAAGTAAATGTGTACTCTGGTTTCATGCGGTACCACACAGATCTCTCATCTGTGTATGCCTGTGCTAGAGAGCCATGGGAGAGCGGAGGAAAGGAATCCGTGGTGCTTCTGGCAGTGCAGCCGCTTCTCTCTATCAGGCTTCTGCCTGTTGGCTAACATGTAATACCATGATGTCATGTACATCACACGAAAACCACTTCACCCTTGAGGTGTAGAGGCATTGGATGTGGGGCAGAGGTTCTGTCTGTGTTTTAGTGGTGTTTGTATGTCTCTCCAGTTTGGACATTTTCCTTATAATCTCCCATCTTCAGTAGATTCTGGGTAATGAGTATACATGGGGAGACTCTGCTCTGGGAGTTTAGATTTGGCACAGCGCCTTCCCGTGCCCGATCCCACCCGAGTCTTACACTTCACACGTAGGAAAGACAATTAATTCACCTCACAGATAAAGAGACTCACAGTGTGAGTCCTGACTTTGTCAGCTGGTGAGGATTCTGCAATGCCCTCACTGGCAATTCAGAATTAGTCGTTGAGTACATGGCTCCGAGTCGTTGCCAAGTAAGCCAGAGAGCGTGAAATCCTAGCTATAGGAAGAGGGCAGAGCCCCCCTCCTCCTAAGGGATAACGATGTCATCCTAGAGGGAAGAGAGCGGCAACTGGCAGGGTGCGATGGCGGTGTGACCCGGTTGGTGGGAAGAAAGTAGAGTCTGACAAGCTATAGTGGAGCGAGCGCATCGTACGCTCAAAGCCTGTTTGCATAAAACAAAAAAGGGGGAATATGGTTCCACCCCCAGAGACCATTTGTCTTTTATTTTATACATTTAAAATTTTGGACTGTTGATGCTCAATCTGCTGACTGGCATTAGCGGCCAGATTCTTCCGGGATGCCTCATGTCAAATGGAATAATCTAGCAATGACACCTGGTATGGTCCAGATCCTGTACTGGTGTGGGGAAGAGGGGCTGTTTGTGTTTTCCCGCAGGATGCTGACAGTCCAATAAGGGTACCTGAGCATCTGGTGCGTGCTATGAATTAGACACTGGTTGTCAACTGAAGAGTTGCTGGGATCCTGAGGAGCTGGCTGTGGTTCGTCTGAGTGCCAACGATTGTTTATCTACCTATCAACCCATCCCATGATATTAGCAGCCATTGCTGTGGCTGCTAGAGCGGCTATGGCTGCTGGATTTACCATTAGTCAGTCAGTTGCTTCTGCTAGCACAGTGGATACCTTCTCAGGGCAGGTTGCAAATGTCTTGGCCATTCAAATTGAGCTAAATTTACATATGAATATCGTAGTTAATTTTGCATTTGGTTGTGGTTAAAGACCACTGCTAGGTTATATAGTAAAAGGCTTATTGCTGTTATTCACGGACTCTGGAGTGCACAATTTACAGTTGGCTCTTGAGATGATTCTAGTTAACTATAACAGGGTCCCTCCCACCAGTGCTGAGACCTTACTTAAAGGGCTCCAATTTGGGCAGACTTATTAAGGATTGAGCAAGCACAGTCTCCTTAAGGAGTGCCTCTATGTGCTGGAGCATCATCTTCATGGTTTCATCGTGCCAGAGCCAAAGGCAAGCTCAGGTCAATGTTGCCACATGGCAAGTCCTCTTAGCTATTGCCCCAGAGGATCGTTCAGCACAAATCTAACTGAACTTGGTGATGGGTGACTAGTGAGCCAATGACAGGAAAGGTTTTTGAGGGGCTGCCCCAACCTAAGACAGGAAATGTGTTTTGACCTGGATGCTTTCCCATGATGGGTAAGTGTTGTGGGAGCTCCTTTCACTCCTTCAGCCAATAGCCGCTGAGATACCAGCCCATTGGGGCATGGCCTCTCTCCCTTTAAAAAAGCTGCCACTTCCCTCCACCCTCTCTCTCTGGCTTCCGGCTCTGCTTCCAGCGACTAAGCTCCCTTCCTGATTGCGCAGAGGGCTGTTGTCTGTACGGATCTGTAAGTTTTTCCCCCTTAAATAAGTAACCATTCTATTAATCATAATTCCAAACTGGTGTGGGATTGTTTGTGACTTACACCTTCAGGTAAGGGGTATTACCTGACATCCAATGCCACCCAAGACAGGCCTAGTCATATAATTTATATAAAAGGGGGAGCTGTAGGGCCCGGGTCTATCCCTGCTCCTGGGGTTCATCTTGAGAACAGTTTCTGGTCAGCCAGCTAAAACATTCTGTTTGTTCCTGTGCCCCCTCTACCCTGCCTGGTGATTAGCTGTAGGGCATTGTTTACTCCATCTTGGGTATGGCGATTTCCCACCTGCCTGGGCAAAATTCCATGTGCAGCAGCTAGGTATATAAGGATTTCCCCAAGGTTGAATAAATGACATTGGGCTGATCTCCTTTCATTGAAAAAAAAAAGAAAGAAAGAAAGTAGAGTCTGAACCCCCAGGAATAATAAAACTGACCAGAGCTTTGGTGGAGGTCCAAAATGTGAGGTCATTTTCAAACAAAGGAGAACGAGGAAGCATATCAAAGCTCTGTGGGCAAAGGCGACAGCTGGTTTGCGGTACCAAGTGAGCAGATGAGGGGGACAAGTCTGGTGACCTGGGTGGCGAGGTGAGATAGCAAAGTTGGCTGTAAAGGAAAAGGAGCTGAGAAAGTTGAATGCTTTCTTCCAGCTGAAGGGAAAGCAGAGCGGGTTTGAGAAGAAGTACCGTCAAGATTCTAGCTGTTTCAGCAAACAGCTAAGCACGCTGTATTGAAGACTGTGCCCAGGAAGACACGGGGCTTCTAGATCTGCTCATTAAAAGGCTGGTCGTGGAAAGATACCAGAAATACTTTCTAGTATTTGAGAACTAGAGTGGAACGAGGAAGAACTGGGTGAACGATGGGTGCTAACACTGCTGCAAGAGGCCATGCAAGGAAGGGAAGTGGTTTGCAAGAGAATGTGGGTTCTGTGTTGGGTTTTGGAGTTGGAGGTGGAGGAGGATGTATACACGTATTGGCGTTATTGCTTGATTGTGGGTGGTCGAAACAGCTATGGTGGGTATGTTCAACATGGGAGTCTATGCAAGCTAAAGACAAAAACAGAGAGGAAATGACATTAAGAGGCTGGGAACAGAGATTAGGTGCTGAATTAGAGGAAAGTCGAAATTGTGGAAACCAAGGAATGAGAGAATTTCTAGAAAGTAGTATATTTTGATGTCTGGTACTGCTAAGAGGCCAAGAGGTTGCGCCTGTCAGATTTGGTATGTTCCAAATGTGCTGAATTGTTGCCTGATGGTGAGGTTAAGTTGAGAAATAGATCACCGGGGGATGTGATCACTGTAAACACTGTAGAACAGTCTTAGGCACATGGCGGTAGTCTACTCCATGCCGGGGCTTGCAGTGCAGGGAACGCTCCAGCATATTATTGTGTTATAGGCATTTCGTAGCACATTAGTACGTATTTGTGTATCTAATATGCCTAAGTGAAGAAAAGGCACAAGTGCACAGGATGAAAGGTGACCCATGATGTACCTGTGAAGGGCCCCGCACCTGGAAGCTGTCCCAGGGAGACGTTGAGTGGGCTGAAGCAGAAGACCTAGGATTTACCCTGCCTCTGTGTACTTGGACAATGCTGTTCATACTAATTTGATTTTCCTGTATGATAAATTAATCACTCCTTTAATCCCAGCACTTGGGAGCAGAAGCAGGTGGATCTCTGTGAGTTCAAGGCCAGCCTGGTCTACAAGAGCTAGTTCCAGGACAGGCTCCAAAGCTACAGAGAAACCATATCTTGAAACCAATAATAATAATAATAATAATAATAATAATAATAATAATAAATCTTCACATACTGTACTTTTTTACTTAGTAAATCTTAGGGATTTTAAACCCTTTGGTGCTTTTGTGATAAATATAACAAAGCATGAATAGTTACAGAAATTTTTTATATTCTTTCTGTTTATCTCTTTATATTCTTTTTTTTTGGATCTTCAGGCTGGATTTTATTTATTTATTTTTTT
>NW_004949149.1:2060959-2068263 GCF_000317375.1 Microtus ochrogaster
TGAAGAGCAATCAGGATTCCCTGACCTGTGGGAAGTCCAAGGACCGCCCACCTCCATCCAGGTTTAGTAAGTTGAGCATCCAAACTGCCTAGGCTATCTCTTTATATTCTTATTTCATAAGCTTTTTTTGAATTCAAAAAAGTTTTAAGTTGATAAACATTTTTGCTAAAAACAGACACAAATGCACAAATTAGGAGAGACCTACACAAAGTCAGGATGATCAGTATTACTGTCTCCCACCTCCGCATCTTGTCCTGCTGGAAGGCCACAGAAGGTCTTTAGGGCAGAGACATGCATGGAGCTGTAATCTCTTGTGATGAGATTGCCTTATTCTAGAACACTTTCTCAGTGACTTGCCTAAGGCGGATTTGCAGTTAACTGTGTGTGTGTGTGTGTGTGTGTGTGTGTGTGTGTGTGTGTGTGTGTGTACATACACACACATTCCTATGTATATATTTAAACATGTATATTTTTAAAAGTGTGTTTGTGATTAAGGAGTATAGCCTAAAATACTAATAAAAGGGGCTGGAGAGACAGCTCAGCAGTTAATAGCAATGGCTGCTCTCCAGAGGCCCCACGGTTGATTCCCAGCGCCCACATGGTGGCTAACTACTACCGTCTGTGACTCCGGTTCCAGGAGATCCGGTGCCCTCCTCTGGCTGCTGCAGGCACTGGGAATGCACACGGTGCACAGACATACATGTAGGCAAAACATCCACACGCACAAAAATTAAAAGAACAAAATAAAAACTAAACTTATGGTAAGTATACAAAGCCTAACAGATATTTTCATCATCAAATATTATTCTGCACATTCTGTGTCTGCTACACTTCTGTATGACCGGACATAAGCCTTCCACAGCACATTGGTTTACATGACTGTGCGGTATGTTTGTCCATGCCCGCTTCCTTCTAACATGAGACGAATGTGTTGTGTTTGGAGCTACAGTGTCACTAGGCAATAAGACTATTTTTAGCTCCGTCATAATCTTATGGGACTCCTGTTGTCTGTGCAAACTGTTGTCAACAAAAATGCTGTTCCTCAGTGCCTGACAAGTTCTCACAAGGCTCTGAAAGTTTTTCTAGCTTTCCCTCAGGGAAAACAATGCCAGTGGCCAGCACAGCCCAGAGAACCCTTTACTCACGAAGCTACCCTCAGGGCTTGGTTCTCCTGGCATAAAAGTGTGAGGTTGATGCAGTGGTTGTTATTTCCGGCACTTAACTCCTCAGGAAGAATTTTCAGAATGTTTGACTCTATGGAATATGGAGGATTTAGAGCAGTCTAACTTTAACTTCCTTACCTTAAACCGCAGTGTTCAGGGTTGAGTTATAAGAATGGGAAGAGGGAACAGTCGTCAGCCGGGTATGGTGGGGTAGCATGTAAGTCCAAAAGAGGACTGTTGTCAGCTGGAGGCCAACCCTGGCTCATGGGGAGCTGAGGCACAGCTTGGGCTCCATCATAAAGACAGTATATTGGAAGTATCTAATATCCTGTGTACACCTTACTAGGATGAGCTCAGGTTGATATTCTTTCCAAACTCACACGTTGTGCACTGCGTGCTAGGGTATTCAGATTCTACGGGTCATCACTATTTAAGCCGTTGTAGATAAGGAATTAGGAGCACTTGTTCTAAGAGTAACTTTTTAAAACACTAACTTCAACAGGAACATTTTGGCAAAGGAAAGTTGAAGATTATTGCTTTTCTTGTGACTGTAACCAGTGTACATGTGGAACCTCGGATGGAGTCCTCAGCTGCTGCTGGTAGTATTTAAAGTGCGGAAGGTCTCAGAGAGGGGCAAGCAGCCTCGGCACAGGCTTGATTGCAGCATTCTCAACACATGACCCTATCTGAATGGGACACCTTGTCACCGGAATCTTGCAGGCTCTTAACGCCTTTCTGTCCTACAGAACCTATGCCTGCCTTTGCCTTTCTGATGCTGGTTGCTCAACTGTGAATTCCTCTGGTGCCATTGGTCAGCCTTCAGGAGTGATCAAACACAAAAGTGTCTGAGAAAGTGGAGGAGGTGCCGCTGTCAGCAACTGGGAGTTGTGTCGGGTTCCTGTGCCACCGCGGCCGTCCCGTGCCACCGCGGCCGTCCTGGGTACGGCTGTGGACCTCTTGGTCCCATTGCAAACACTACACACCCCTCCCATGCTCTGAGCAGTCTTTGCCCGAAATTCTCACTGGGATTAGCAGTGAGCCAGTTAGGTTGGCATGCACAAGCCAAGAGAACCTAACCTTTGCCGCTTCCCTCCATGCAGTCAAGGCTCCTCACCCTTTGCCTTCCTTTACAGTCACTGATGAAAACACACAGTCTTCATTTAGTGTCTCCCTACTGCGGTGTGACCTTGTTAAATGAGCATAGCTTGACTCTGCCCTGAAATAAAACTGCTCCCCCCTGCAGCTTTACTGCCTTTCCCTTTAATGGGAAGTTAAATGGTGTTTTCAGACCTTTGCATTTGGAACTGTGTGCAAATGGGAAAATTCTCAGACCTAAGGGACAGACCGTTATAGCTCAAACTTGCATGCTACTGTGTCTGAAATTACTTGCAAATAAGCCATTCAGTGGGAGTCCATTGGCTCAGGGCATCATGGGAGTTGCTTTCTAGCTGAAGTCCAGACACTAAATGTTGAGGAAGCTTACATAATACTTTCAAAGGTGACTGGAGAAAAATATTTCATTCACCCCATGTAGATAGGTAGTGGTTGCCTTGAGAGACCCGTATCATTACATCCCCACAATGTGCGTGTATGATGTTGCTGTGAGTTTAAAAGCTGTGAGTTTAGGTGACAGTGCTGGGTAGTTCCACAGCACTGTGCCCACAATACAGTACTGAACCAGTTTAAAGGCAGAGTGGTCTATTTGGCTTGTGGTTTTTAAGCCCACAGTCCACCATGTCAGGGCAGGCATCATGGTGTCATGATGATGGGAGTGTCTGGGGAAGACTGTTCTCATCACATCTGACAGAAAGCAGGGAAGACAGGTCTGGAGCCTGAGACCCAGCATCACGTTCTACCCCCTGTCCTTGGTGACCTAGCTCTGCTGGGGAGGTCTCATCTCCTAAAGGTTACAGAGTCTCCCTAGATAGTGCCACTGGCTGGGAAAGAAACATTGAAAGCATGTGTTTGTGGGGGACATTTCAGACTCAAACACTGGAAGTGAGTAGTCCCTGGTGATTCGGATGTTGGGTCCTCTGGGTTGTAAAAGTGCCCCAAGAAGTCACATGTCCTCTCTCTTGTCACCCAGAAGGTAGGTAGCTATCTGTTGCCTTCTGCCATTCAAATGTTAGTTAATGGTAGCTACTTGTGGCTTTTATTTTTATTTACTACCTTTTAAAACTTTTTATTATTTTTATTTTAATTTATAGTTGGTATTTATTGACTAGGGATGAAGGTCACCATAAGTTGGGGGAACGTTCTTTGTCAACTTAAAGTCAGAAGGACCTGTAATACTTTCCTTCAATTTTACAGGAAGAGGGTTGTATAAATTTTTACCAGAGGCAGAGAGCTATAGATTTACTTGAGAAAAGGGTCTCCAGCAATTCTCTCTTTCCTACCACTCAGCAGAATCATGTGAGTACAGCTGGCCGGAGAGCCTGGAGTGGGAGGAGCTGGGCAGTCCTCAGATCTCAGCCCATTGGTGGGGAGAGCCCAGAGTGGGAGGAGCTGGGCAGTCCTCAGATCTCCAGCCCAAGAGGATGGACTTGTGAAGATACTGTAACCAATGCCTTCATTTCTAAACATCTGAGACTTGGAAGTAACGAGTACACAGCAGAGCAGCAGGTTGCCGGGGTAAAACATGGCCACCCCAGCAACTTCAACACCGTTTCAGTTAAGATATAGGAAAGACACAGACATAATAATGAAAACAAACTTTAACAACGCTTGGATCCTTTCTTTTTACTTTTATTTAGTTAGCTATTCATATTGCTTGAGGCAATCTTTTGGTAAGGTGTGTGCAACTCATTCCAGGGTGTGAACTAAAACCCCCTGTATTTCTGTCAGTGGATGTTCTGAGACGCTTCCTTGGGCGTCCTTCGCAGGCGTCTGAGCTGTGCCAAGTTGGCCTCTCATTAAAATCACTGTGCTAATGTCCAGGCATAGCAGAAAAGCAGAGAGGTTTCTGCACCGGGATTTTCTTGTCTGAACATTTCCACTTAGGTAGGAATTCACAACAAGGTGACATTATCTACTTCCCTTTCAATATGAGAATAGCAAAGCTGCATCTACCTGGTTAAGTAAGTATGTGCTGGAGGCTGACGTCAGCAGCCTTCAGGAAAGGCTGAGATTGAATCGGGAAGCATTTGATGTAGGTCACTGTGTTTCCCCTGGTTTCTAACACTCCATGTCTTTAGGTCATTTTAAATTTTGGATCAGGGAACTCTACAGAGAAATTCTAACCAGTATTTCCTTGTTGCTAACAGTGCTGGTGAGAGTGGTGGGGGATGGAGCTGAGACGTCTGGAAGGTGGCTTTATGTCTTCTCCGCTGCTTGGGGGCGGCTGGGAAGCTGATCGTAAATATACCTCTTCCCCTCACATGCATCTTTGCACAGTCAGCTCAGAAGATGAATCCCAAGTTGAATGTCGCGAGCTGAGTAAATGCCAAAACAGGCAAAGGTGCAATAAAATCCTGCTCCTCTGTTGACTCTGCATCATAATGGATCAGCCTGTGAATTGGAGGTCGGAACATCCCTGGCACCATTATTTATCTAATAGTAGCTGTACAATGTTTGTGATCAGACCTGTGGTTTTATTGTCACTTTGGATGTGGCAGAAAAAAAGAATATTGCTGTGTTCCATTGGGCCATTAGGCGAGTTTCCAGGAGACAAACCAAAATTACTTCTTCAAATAGGACGAAAAAAAAACTCTCACCTCGGTTGGTGGTGGTGGCACAGGCCTTTAATCCCAGCACTTGGGAGGCAGAGGCAGGCCAATCTCTGTGAGTTCAAGGCCATCCTGAGCTATATAGTGAGTTCCAGGACAGCCAGGGTTACACAGAGAAACCCTGTCTTGAAAAAAATTAAAAAATTTATTTTGAGCTGGTCCTTAGGTATCAGAGTGGGAGAGCTAGCCCTGCCACTCCTCAGCTGCTGTCCTCCAGAGACCGGCCCTTGTACCTCACCTGGGCAACCCAGTAGAGCTGGCCCTGAAGGTGTCGGTGTAGGCATGGGCAAACCAACCCTGAGGATGTGAAAGCAGGAGAGCTGACTCCACCCCTTGCTCATCACTGCAAGGAGCAATGTTGGAGAGCTTGCCTTGGTGGTGGAGAGGGAGGAGTGCTGGCAGACTGATTGGTCATGTGGCTGCCCAGCCCTAGAGCCAGGGCTGGGTGCTAGTCCACCCCAACACCCACCTCATCTGTGATCTGCTGGAGCACCAGTGGAGGGGGTCCTACAGACCTAGGACTACAGGAGCTTCATGATGCAGAGCAGCAACGCAATGTCCAGGAAAAGTCCCGGTGAGGGCCCAGTGTCCATAGGGTAGCAGAGACCAGGGACATCATACCAGACCAGTGATCCTTTGTGATGAACATGTGAAGATGCATGGATAAAGACTCGTCATGTCACACTGCAGCTTCCATGATGAGTTTCCCCCCTTTCTTCATTGTTTTTAAAAATTATTTTCTTTTATTTGGGGGAGGGAGGGTGTAGGAACTCAGGGCAGATGCGAGGGGATGGGAGATGGGTGGGTCAGGCTGCATGATGGAAAGACACAAAGAATAAATTAAAAAAGAAAGTTAAAAGATTCTCACCTCATTCTTCTGTGAAAGAATAATTTTTGTGGTTCTTTCTGGAAAATGCTGGTTTGAAAATAAAACCTTGGAGAGTGTGAGAGTATTTCAAGCCACAACTGAAACAGAATTGACACACCTGAGAGTTACATAAACATGATTTAGATAAAGAAATAAAAGCTAGTTATCAGTTGGGTATCCCTACTCCCCGAAGCCTCCATCATGCTGATTTTAATCTTATGGTGTTTAAAAGTGTAAATATTTCTCTAGGATTATTTTAGCTTTCCAGGGAGCTTTTGTGTACGTGTGTGTGTGTGTGTGTGTGTGTGTGTGTGTGTGTGTGGTTATCAAGTGACCTTGCTGATATCTCTCTCTGGTACATTAGATGAAACTGAATTGGATTTTAGATATACATCTTTGCATGCACCTGACTTTACTGGGTCTGAGGATGTGAGCTCTGGTGCTCATGACAGTCCTCGCTTTACCACTGAGCCGTCTGTACAAACAGCTTTGTTCCACTGTGCAGAGTATCAGGGAAAACTGAAGGAGCCCCGCCATAGCTGGCTTGATTTTACATTGCCAAACACTGTTCCCAACGGTGTCTTAACCTTTGGTGAAGTGAATGGCACATTCTGGCTTTTGTCACCCCATCAGTGACAAACTCTGCATTCAAAGTGGAACTTCCGGTCCCTGACTTCACCATCTGCTTCAGTGAAGTAGACATTGTGTCCAAAGCTAATATTTTTGATTTTCGGTAGCCTTCCTGCCTCCTCATGAGGTGTCTTGGGTACTTCTTGGGAGTCCCACATCCTTCCTTCTGGGCAGAAGACATGTGTTTGGACTGAATTCTCCATGGTTGAGCATGACTTTGACAGCTAGGCACCAGAAGCTTTTCTTTCTCCCTTGCCTCGTGTAGAGTCCAGTCTTACTTGCCCCTGACTGCACCCCCCCCCCCCGCCGCCGTCTTTCTCTTTGCAATCAGATTGTTCTCGCCTGCTTTGCTACAGAGAAGTTCCATCCTCTCCCTGAAGTTCAGAGCCAGTCAATGCTCTGCTGAGTTCTCGCTCCTGCCCCACTAAAAGGCATTTCCTGCTTCCCAGGATAACTCTTTCAGAAGTAGTCTTTTCCCAAGCTCTTGTTCAAGCAATAGCAGGAAATATGAGCAGCACACAAACCATTTTGAAGCCATAGTAAATCTTAAGATTAACTTACTATGATTGTGTAAAAGAAGCAAAAATAATAACAGCTCAAAACATGGGGAAGAAACCCTAAACAGACACATTTCGGGGAGGGGGATCCCATTAGAATTAGAATATTATAGAATAGATCCTTGAGGGGAATAGGAGGAGCTCCAGGCCTGTGATTGCCAAAGCCAACTGGAAAACTACTTGTTGTAATAGGAGCGGCGAGGCTGCGTCCCCAGCACCCCGGCTGCCCGCACAGCTAGCTTTACCCGAAATAATTACACGGACACTGTATTCTTTTAAATACTGCTTGGCCCATTTCTATCTAGCCTCTTCTAGGCTAATTCTCACATATTAATTTAGCCCATTTCTAATCATCTATGTA
>NW_004949149.1:2071098-2096566 GCF_000317375.1 Microtus ochrogaster
GCTAGCTTTACCCGAAATAATTACACGGACACTGTATTCTTTTAAATACTGCTTGGCCCATTTCTATCTAGCCTCTTCTAGGCTAATTCTCACATATTAATTTAGCCCATTTCTAATCATCTATGTAGCACCGGTCTTACTGGGAAGATTCTAGCCTACGTCCATCCTGGATCGGAGCTTCATCGCATGTGTCTCAGAGAGCAGAGCTATGCATCTGCCCAGGAGCCGGGAGCATGGTGTCTCTGCTCCAGAGCGCAGAGCTGTCGAGTCTGAGCTCACTTCCTCTTCCTCCCAGTGTTCTGTTCTGCTTACTCCTCCCACCTATGTTTTAACCTATCAGGGCAAGCAGCTTCTTTATTTAATTAACCAATGACCTTCCTCCATCAACTACTTAGATATGTTTTAGGACCATGTTGTCCTGGCTACGCTGAGTGGATCAGAAGTCCAGTGGAGGTGCTGATGTTTTTAGCTTTGACTTCCAAGCCAACAACACTCCTCATGCAGTGAGAAAGAAAAACACAAATCAAAATGTTCCTGCTAGTCCAGGAAGGGCTGTCACAGGAATTCTGGATGGCAGCTGTGGAGAAAGACACACCTTTCTCTCTCTCTCTCTCCCTCTCTCCATGTGTGTGTGTGTGTGGGGGCACTTTGAAGTGCAGATGCCCACAGAGTTCAGAGGAGAGCATTGGGTCCACACGTGAGTTCAGGGAACCAAACTTTGTTCTCTACAAGAGCAGATAGCGTTCGTGTGCAGGCAACCATCTCTCTAGCTCCTATTGATTTTATTTTATTTTGTGTGTGCATATATGCACATATACATTTATACATGTGAGGCTATGTGAGCATACACGTGGAGACCAAATGTCACCCTCAGGCAGAGTTCCTCAGGTGCCTTACCTCTCATCTTTTGAGCCAGGATTTCCCACTGACCTGGCGTTGGTCCCATAGGCGAGCTGCCTGATCAGTGAGCCTCAGGGATCTGCAGGTTTTCAGCCCTCTGTGCTCTTAGCACAAGCTCAAGCTACCATGACCTGGATTCTTAAAATATATGGGTCTGAGGGATGGAACTCAGATCCTCATGCTACCCAGCGAGCTGTCCCTCCAGCCCCACTCTATTTTTAGTATTGGGCAGTAAGAAAAAAGACTTGAGAAGGGCATGAAGTTCAGACCCAGAGGCAGTATTGGCAGAAGTTTCAGTAATGCTTTTACTCCCATCTGAGAGAATAGATCAGAAAACAAACTTGGAAGCTTAAGGTTCATTTATTTCAAGACCTTTTGTCTGTTTGGTGGCAAAGCTGTGGCTCACCCCTGAAATGTAGCTATGCCCACTACACTAGTGGTTACACTTTACCTTTGGCCTCACAGAGTTTTGGTTGCACTGTGTGTTAACCAATCCCACTGATGTCTGATTGACTCAATGGAACACTTGGAGACCCTACTTCAGCCTGGGTAGAGAACCAAAGCTTGGGACCGGGTGCAGAGGAGTAATTGGAAGGGGCTGCTTGTTATTAGGTGAGTTTTGTGACTACTTCTGTGCAACCTCTCGAGTGATGTAGAGTGACTGGTTTAGAGCAACCTAGAGCATCATCCTTCCAGGGAACATCCGGTCAGAGCTGAGGGATAGGCTACAGTGTCTTGGAATTTGGGATAAATGCTAATAATAGCTGGATTTACATATGTAGGTGTGTCATCTGTCCCACTCCCCCTACACACACACACACACACACACACACACACACACACACACATTATAAAGAGTTCTTATGATGCTAGGAGCCACATGAAAGCAATCAGCAAAGTTATCAAGTTTGAAATTGGGGGGCAAGCCTTCGCAGTTGAGTTTGCATCTAAAGTGCAATCTTAACATTAACAAAGCTCAAATGATGGATAAAACTGGGGGGGAAAGGTTTGCATGCATCGATCAAAGATTTGTCATCCCTTTAACTTGTAAAGTACATTGCAAACATTAACAAGAAATGGGAAGTACTTCACTAGAAAAACACACACATATATAAAAGCAAACAGTTCACAAAAAGAGCTTCAAATGATTCTACAGTTAAAAAAATTATTTAAAAAGAATTAAGGCTGGAGAGATGGCTTAGGTGTTAAGAGTACTTGCTGCTTTTCTAGATGATCAGAATCCAGTTTCCAACACTTCGGTTCAATGGTTCCCAACCGCCTTGTAACTCCAGTTCCAAAAAAATCTTATATCCTTTCTTGGCCTTACAAGTACCAGCACACATGTGGCAGATGTGCACACATCCATGTGCATGCACCTGAACACACACACATAAGTCTAAAAATAGAAATGGTGCCAATTAAAATGAGCAATGACTCTCCCCTTCCCCAGCATTATGCACAGTACACGTGACAGGGCTTCTCGTCACGTCTTCTCACAAGACTTTCAGAATTGAGTGACTCCAGACCAAGAAACAAAGCAAAACCATCCAATTCCACAATAGACTTGGATGAACACTGGTAACAAAATTGGGTGTAGCTCCAGGAGAAAACACTCAGTTAGTGGAGGAAAACAAAGCTGGGCTTGTATGAATCTACACACAATGGCACGATTGACAGTTTTTGCTTAATCATGGCCATCCAACAATCCTACCTGGCAGAGCTGAACATTTTTGACCACTGAAAATTTGGTCAAGTTTAAATTGGGTATCTGGTTTGTTTTTATCTTCTCTGTCTGAAAAAACATGGTCAGGTTCATAATAAAATGTGTAGGACTGTTGAAGGAGGAGCAGGCCCTTTGTTTGTCCCTGCTGCCCGGCTAGCTTATACCCGAAATAATCACACAGAAGTTGTATTCATTTAAACACTGCCTGGCCAATTATCTCTAGCCTGTTATTGGCTAACTCTCACATCTTGCTTTATGCCATTTCTAGTAATTTGCATATTACCACGAGGTCGTGGCTTACTGGGAAAGATTCTAACCAGTGGGAAAGATTCTAACCAGCGTCAGTCTTAGGCAGGAGCTTCATGGCATCTACCACACTGCCCTTCTTCCCAGAATTCTGTTCTGTCTCCCCCACCTACCTGAGTTCTGCCCTATCAACTAGGCCAAGGCAGTTTCTGTAATAACCAATGAAAGCAACACAAATACAGAAGGACCTCCTACACCATTTCCCTTTTTCTGTTTAAGCGAAAAGGAAGGCTTTAACTTTAACATAGTAAAATTACATATAACAAAACAGTTATCAAGCAAGAATTACAGTTACAATATTTATATCTATTTTATCTTTTATCATAACTAAGGAAAACTGTACATATAAATTATTCAACTCCATCAAAGACTTCAGAAGGAGATAATATTACCTAAGTAAACCAGAAGTAAGCAACTTCCAAAACTCTAGAAATGACAGAGACATCTCACTGCCTGGACAATCACCCAAAGTTATTCTGTACCACTGGGACATCCATCTTCAGCCTACAGGCTCATAGTATCCAACAGACTTTTTCATGAAGCAGGGAATTTCAAAGACAGTTCAGTTACTTTTTTCTGTGTCCTACAGAATGTCTGACAGAATCTTTCATGAAACAGGAACCCTGAAGGATCATCTCACTTTTAGTCAAGTTTAGCAGTCCTCTCTCTGTGGGTTCTTTATGTCTAGTTTATGCAACAGTCCAGGCAAGAGCAGTTTCTTGCCCAAATGGCTATCAATCTCCATAAGGAGCCTCTTCAATGCCCATCTTCCTCTTGAAGTAGCTGGTGCTGCCTGGAGCAGACATGTTTCATTGTCATGAAAAGTCTTAAATTATTAAAACATTTTAAATGCCATATTCTGTAGTCTTTGAAAGATATGAATATCTTTCAGATATGTATGTATTCAGATATGAATATCTGAAATATAGCTATGCATATCTAGAAAATCTAACTAGCATGACTACAAACTTGACTATTATAGATGATTATCTATTAACCTATATTTCTTAATTATACATTACATTTTTAAATGAAATACACAATCACAATACCTTAATCAAGAGCAGAAATATACATATAACAAGATTGACCTTAAGTTTATACCAATAAAGCAAATTCCATACTAATGCAAATTATTCATATCTATATAATAGGACCTTAAAAATTAAGATTAACAATAAGACGAAGAATAGTATCTTACCACTTAAATTTATCTAAGTTATTTTTTACATACTACATTTAGACTTTAATTATTGATTGCTCATAAATATAGAAAGGAAGAAGATCTAAGAAAAGCCAGGTGGATAAGCTATTATTTTAAAGAACTTTTTGCGGACTCTGCCATTTCTGAATGACTTGGCCATGTCAGTGTCTATGTTTGTCCAACCTTGGGGTGACACATGTCCCCTCGAGATCCCTTAATATGCAATGTCACCAGAACATTGCTTTAGCCTCTGGGAGTTTTCCCCAAGCCAATGACACCAATCCTGTAAGACCCAGGGGTGACATGCTCTTGATCTTGAAGATGTCGAGACGTCTGCACAGCATACAACCATGGCTCTCCTGAAGTGGTTGCTAGGTGATATTTCTGACTGAGTATCGCAAGGGGGTACAGGAAGTGACAGCCACATTATACTCCTCACCTGGTTGGCGGTGATTGGAGGGTGTTGTAGAGCGTGAAGCAGTTTGTGATTTCAGAGGCACTAATGCACAAAACGCAGCAGTGGGTTGTGGGATTTGCTGCCATAGAAACACATCATCACAGTCCTCTTCACGTTTGACAATGGGTATTCTAAAAACTTCTCAGTCACATGGACAGTTTGGACACCGAAATAAACCTCTGGAGACTAAGCAGAGCATGGTTACTAGAAATGAGAATTTTTATAAAGTATGTGTTACTTTTTAAAAAAATAAAGACTTAAAAATAGCCCAGAGATGCCTGCAGATGAAGAGTTGGTGAAGCATTCTTTTAGCGTGTAGCCATCATACCAAATACGGTCATCCATCTCTTTTCCAGAACGCAGCTAACGTTAGTAAGTATCGCTTGTTCTTACCAGATACAGTAAGGCTGCGGTGCTGACGTAAGGGATGAGCTGCAAAGCAGAAGGTGCCGTCATCACGAGTGCTTTCTTCTTCATGTGTGGGGAATTTAACATTTGCTTAGTGATACAGATACAAGACGAACATTCTTATCTTTTTGTTGTACCCGAGCCAGCAGAAGAAAGGGTGAATTTACACTTAGAGGAGGTTCTTGGCGGACAATCCTTGGGACAAAATGCCTGATAAGCAACTTAAGGACGGAAGGGTTTGTTTGGCTCACAGTCCCAAGGCCCAGCTAGCACATGGTGGCAGGAGAGGCATGGGGCAGCAGGAAGCTGGCTTTCCTCATTGCATCTGCAGTCAAGAAGTAAAGGAGGTAGATGCTGCTGCTCAGTTCCCTGTCTCCGCTGTATCCAATCTAGGACCCTAGTCCAGAGAATGGTACCTCTTATATTTAGGGTGAGTCTTCCTAACTCGATTCTTCCAATCCAGATAATCCTTCACAGGCAGGCTCACACCCTGTCTAAATGACTTGGGGTTCCATCGAGTTGACAGCATTAACCATCACGTTCAGTATTCTTTCATGCATATTTTGGTGAAGTCTTGTTCAGTTGTCATTGGAGATTCAGATGACGTGAGAAACTTAAACTAAATGGCTTTGAGCATATATGTGGGAGGTGTGTACACATTTGTGACACTGGCAGAAAAGACAATCAGCCATCTGTCCTTTCTTAGGGTCTCTGCATCTTTGACTAAAAGGAGGAGATGAACAGAGACATATAACACAACCCTCCTTTTCGTGATGGTTTCCCACCAACCAGACTCCTTACCTGCCCTTCATATCCCTAATCTCTTTTGATGACTCTGCCTCCTGGTTTGGTTCTACTCCTGCGACTCTGGGGTTTAATCTCTGTTTGTGTACAAAAGAGTTCCACAATAGCCCAAATGGAGCATAACAAGGGTTTGTTTATCTGGGGATAAACTCACAGAAAGAGGAGCCATCTGCAGTCCTCTGTGTGCTGGAACTGGAACCACATCCAGCAGCCGAGAGGCACACACACACTTTTCATCTACATTTATAGTACATGAGACCATGCCCAAAGTGGGCCAGTATCTTAAAGGTTATTGACTGAAGGAGTTCCCACAGCAAGCCTCCAGACAAGACCGTGGTAGATTTTCTCCTTAAAGTCTACACAACCATGAGTCAGGCAACCTGGTTTGTATTTCAGAGTGATAGGATGAAAGGAAGAAGAGAACATGGAAGGGGGGAGTTTAATTTAAGATCAAAATTGTAGTGTTGGGCACAAGTATTTTCAGCCTGAGTCATTGATTGTTATATATGTATATGTATATATATATATATATATATATATATATATGTATATGGTTGTTTTATACATACACACAAAATGTACTTTTTCTTGCAAATGGAAAAAAATGTCATTTTCAAAGGACATTATCTCAGTTTCTACCTATACAAAATCAGATTCAGGGGCTGGAGAGATGGCTCAGTGGTTAAGAGCACTGCCTGTTCTTCCAAAGGTCCTGAGTTCAATTCCCAGCAACTGCATGGTGGCTCACAACCATCTGTAATGAGGTCTGGCGCCCTCTTCTGGCCTGTAGGCATACAGACAGAACATTGTATACTAAATAAATAAATAAATATTTTTTAAAAAAAACAAAATCAGATTCAATTAGCCATCTGCAGGTACTTTTAAGATTTGAGATGTCAGTGTATGGTTTTGGAATAAATTGTGTCCTATTATTATTTGATTCAACATCTTTTAGGAACCATTTGGACAGTTCGTTCGGAGTATGCCTTTTGTTGTAGACATCTAATAAGTCAGAAAGCATAGCATAAACTTACCTGTGGACAATAGAGTGTCTATAGAGGCTCACAAAGTTAGACAACACAAAAAGGGGCAGGTTACTGTAGCATGAATTCTAAATGGTATTAATAATAAAAACCTGGAGTTGGGTATAGGGCTTAATGCTGAAAGATCAGAGAAGCAGAACAGGGAGCCACTACAGAGTTCTTACTTCTACCAATGCTCAGACCAAAGGGACAATCCTGTCTCTACAAATCCTCAGACTGGATATTCTCTCTACAAATCTCAGACTCCATGCTCAGACTGAATCCCCAGACTGCTCCTGAGATCCTGTCTACCCCCACTCTATATTTCTCACTCTCTTCCCAGCCATATAACTCCTGTCTCCACCTTCCTAGTGCTGCAATTAAAGGCATGGTATCCCAGGTGCTGGGACCACCTTTGTGTGAGCTCTGTTTTTCTTTTAAACACATTCAATCTTGTGTAGTCCAAGGTGGCCTTGAACTCAAAGAGATCTGTCTGCCTCTGTCTCCTGAGTGCTGGGATAAGGGGTGTGTGCCACCACTGCCTGGCCTCTGTGGTTAATGAGTGGCATAGCTCTGTACTCTGATCTTTAGGCAAGTTTTATTTGTAAGATTACTAACAAAGTATCGCTAGAGGTTACCATATGTCTATTGTACCCATTGCTTTAAGTATGTAGGCCCTCTGCTAGATGGTTAAAGGAATCCAATCTTGCATGGCCTCTATAAATGCAGGTAACATAAAGACAACCACCTCCTGCTTCTTGGCACAGAGCCTATGTTGCTTTTCCCACCATCTTTGCTTTAGTTTTCCTTCCTACTGAGTCAGGAGAATGAGATGGAAAGTCAGGACCCAGAGCACACTGAGGATTCCCAGAATTCCTGGTCTCAGGAAATGTAAAACAATCCAGAAACACTAGGGGAAGACAAAATGGTTTGTATTGGTCAGGGACTGAGTGAAATACCAGAGTTACCCTTGTGTTCCCAGGATACAGTCGTGGCTCATAGTGTGTGCTCCATGGTGCTTGAATCACTGCGAAGCCCTCAGCCCTCCTCTGCGTGGCCGTTGGGCTTGGTTTTTAAGCTGTCAGGGGATTTGGCCAACAATATGTATAATGACACTGGATTGTTTTAGTCCCTTTCCTCTGAAGAGTTCAAAACAGTGGAAGAACTCTGAGCTCAAATTTCTCCACGTACCTCTGTCCGGAGTGTTATGACTAGGAATTCACCCTGATGGCAAAGCTGAAGCTACTTTCAGGAAGTAAGTGCACTTGCTTTCCCTGGTGCCAACACGCAATTATAGCTTGAAAGAGAAATGGGATTGAATGCAGAGTGACCATAGAGTCCAGAGAACCACAGGGGGCAAGTAGAACTGCTTACAGATTTGAAATTAAACAGAATTCTCCACAGGGAGTAGCAACACGGAATAAAACTAAAAGCTTTTCTAGTCCATTAATAACGAATGGCATTGGGGATGTGGCTCGGGTGGTAGAGCACTTGCTTAACGTCTGTGAAGCCCTGGGTTTGATGCCAGCCCTGCATAAACCAGACATCATCATGTACACGTCTGTAACCCCGGTACTCAGGAGGCAAAGGCAGGAGGCATTCAAGGTGATCCAAGCTTCCATAGCAAGTTTTTGGCCTGCTGGGAATGTGTGAGACCTGTCTCAAAAACCGAAAGTGAATGGTTATAATTGCAAACTCTATTGATGGTATTGGTTTAAATGGTTCTTTAAACACACACAAAAATTTTAAAAGGGGTTTTTAAAATGTTTATTGTTGTTATTTTATGTGTAGTTCTCTATGTGTGTTCTGGAATGTATGTATGTACAGTACACAGGTGCAGGAACCCCCTGAAGGTCAGAGGATGTATCAGATCCCATGAAACAGGAGTGACACATGACTGTGAGCCACGTTGTGGGTTCTGGGAATTGAACCCAGGACTTCTGCAAGAGCAGTAAGTGCTCTTAACTGCTGAGCCATCTCGTCAGCCCCTAAAGGAATAATTTTTTATCTACCAATATATTCTAATTATAGGCAGATGCACACTTTAAAGAATTACTTAATTATTATCTTCTAAAAGATCTCAGGCTAGGGTTATAACTCAGTGATAGGGTGTTCAGTCTTGATAGCTAAAATAATTAAAATAAAAATTAAACATCTTGTTACCTCTGCTTTTGTCTTTGCTTATAATTTTATATGCTTTAACGTCAGGGGCTTTGCTGTTGTTCAGTAGACTTTAGAAGATAAAACTGTGACACTTGCAGCATTTAAATTTATGAACCTGAAGTTTCCAACACAAATTTGTCCCGTGTTAAGATTTTCTGGGTTGTACAGTTTTCTCAAGTCCATCCGGTCCAAGCAGAAGTCTGTAAGCATTTGCACTGTGGACCAAGTGGGCTCCCTCCAGTCTGCCCTCCTTGCTATCCCTGAACCTTCATGGCTCAGAGTGAGAGTTGTTTAGGGATAAAGTTAAGATGAAGGGCTGAGAAGACTGGGAGAAAGGTGGAACCATATCTGGATCAAAATAACAGCTCAAGTAACATCTAAAGGTCACTCGCTGCAGTGACTGAAAGGCTGTGTACAGAATGTAATTCCCCAGTGTTGACATGTCCTTAGTTAGCCTGGCCTTTTCTAGAATGTGAGTATGGCCAGCCAGCTCACAGGCTGCTTGCATCTCCTGCTGCCTGGTTTAAACTCCCAGGCTGACTGTGCAGATGGCCTGAGAAAGCTGCACACAGACCCCGTGGTGGCTCTAATGAGGTGTCCATTAGAAAGGCTCTCATGCTGGGGTCTTGGTCCCCGGTTAGTGATGCTACTGAAAGATGACTGGATCATGAGGATGCTGGCTACATCGATGGGTTAATCCAAGGATAAGGGTCGTGAATGATGTATCAGGTGTTGGGGCTTGGTTGGACAAGTAGGTCACTGGAGATGAACTCTGAAGGCATAGCTTGTTCCCCAGTCTCATGTCCCCGTCCCTGCTCCTCTTAACTTCCCCTCCTCCCCCTCTCCTCCATCACATGCCATGATTCTCTGCCTCACCACAGGCCCCAAAACAATTGTGCCGACTCTGAACTGAGTATCGCAAAGCATGAGCCAGAACGAATCTTTCCTGACGTCATCTTCCTCTGGCATTTTGTCATAGCATAGGACATGAACATAGGCTCCTGTATGAAGTGGTGGCTCGATGACAGTAGCTTATCTAAGGACAACACTTTAGAGTCACCCACTGCTCCTCAGTGGTGACAGCTACATCAGACGACCCCTCAAGAGCTGGACCTATAGACCTGGTTGGACCGTAAGACTTCTCACCTTTGACCTGAAGACTGTTCCTCTTTTGCAGGTCACTCAGTGCCCTCCCTGAAGGGGCATGGGGGTTGGGGGGGAGGGACTGCTGATTCCTGCACCCTCTCTACCCCTTCACCTTCAGTATAGCTTTCCCTAGAGGACCTGTGCAACTCCAATGCGAGGTTATCGCCAACAACTGTCAGCCTGGCTTTAGCAAGGGATCCAAAGCCCTCCCCAAGCAGAGTCCTAACTGTAGCTGCCGACACAGTTCTCCTTTTTCACACAGGTCTCTTTAATATCTTCTGAGGCTCATTTAGGGGCAGAAAAGAAGAAAAAGATGGACACTGTTCAGGCAAGCAGTTGGCCTGTCGCAGGCAGACCCGTCCTAGGAGTCATTCTAGAAAGTGAACACATTTGAGATGATTAAAGGAAGATAAAATTTATGCTAATTAAGAAGTCAGAAGACATGCAGTCAGCAGACACAACCTCAAATTTTAATCAGATGAGGGGGAAGAGAGAGAGAGAGAGAGAGAGAGAGAGAAGAGAGGGGGGAGAGAGGGGAGGGAGGGAGAGAGAGAGAGAGAGAGAGAGAGAGAGAGAGAGAGAGAGAGAGAGAGAGAGAATTTAAATCCATGGTAGTGCCCAATACTGGACTGACTGGGCAGGATGTAGAGAGGCAACTTCAACTTGACAATGAACTAGGGGTCATGTTTTATATTTCCCTTTCCTAGCAGAGACAAACAAAATAGCAATCAATTAAGCAAGAGGCAGGTGGGATAGGGAATGATAAAAAACAGACTTCAGAGATGACAGGCATTGGGAGTTCGGAGCAGATTAGAGGAGGTTCAGTTCCCAGTCTGTGGTGAATTTTGGTGTCAGGTGACTGCACTGGCTTCCCGGGAAGAGCCTTTGGTTGCAGTGGTTTTTTTCTACCTTTTTGTTTTGGCACAGAAAAGTACTTTGCATGTTTTTTGTTGAAAATATTATCTGTGTCTGTCTTTCATTTTAAATAAGGAATAATTTCCCCAGTCACCAGCTGGATGTAAATTCCTTCAGGGTTTTTTACTGTCTTACAATTTAAGTGGCATTCACAGGGTCCTGTAGGTCTTGTGCAGTACAGCCAATCCTGCGGCAACACTGGAGGTCAGTGCCATAGTCATTCTCAGGTACTCCCAGGAGGATGGAGGGGTGAGGAGGCTGGGAATTCAGGTATCATGTCAGAGGTGTTCCAGCTCAGGGCCTGGAGTTCTCACTACTCCTGTAGTGTCAGGACATCAGCTAAGAGCCAGGCAATAAGCCTGAACCTCATCCCACCCTGAGCTGGTGCTGGGCCTGGTTTACAGCTGAGGATGCTGAGGCACTGAGAAGAGGCCCTGCAGTCAATGGTGATGGGATTAAGAGACAGGGCCATCTGACTGCTACCGCCATCTCTTCTCGGGTCTCTGCAGATGGAGCTGGCTGCAGCCAGGACAACAGCTGGATTTTCCCATCCTTCACTAAGAGTGAGTTACCATGCTGAGTACTGCATGGGTGTAATATGCATTTTTCCTTTTCCTGAGGATTTTATAGGGTAAATCATATGGATGAGATTTATGTATTCAATCAAACACAAGTGCAAACTATTTGAAAAGTAAAAACATTTGCATTGTAAGTACACATACATTTTGGTCGCTGTTCGCTACACAATACAGTTCCCATCACGTTGTATGCTATAATTAAGAGAAGATCTAAAGTATATAGATGCTATTTAAAAGGTTTAGTGCAAGTAATAATGTATCTTCTAGAATAGATTGTCTTAGTGTAGCTGACCTAAGAATTCTGAAGGAAATTCCCCAAAGAGTCCTGACTGAGAAGCCTGGAGGATAACTGCCTGTTACGCCTGCCAGTTTTCCAAATGAGGAGATTGAAGACAAGAGCTTCAAGTGTCTGGTCCAGGGTCACAGGTAGTGTGTTGCAAGGAGAGGGCCAGCTTGTTTGTCCTGGCCACCTGGCTAGCTTATACCTATACCTGAAATAACCACAGAGAAACTGTATTAATTAAAACACTGCCTGGCCCATTAGCCCTAACTTCTTATTGGCCAACTCTTACATCTCAGTTTAACCCATCTCAATGAATCTGTGTATTACCACGTGACAGTGGCTTACCTGGAAAGATTCTAACCAGCATCCTTCTCAGGCAGAGGATCCATGGCTTCTCCCTGACTCTGCTTTCTTTCTCCCAGCATTCAGTTGGGTTTTTCCCGCCTACCTAAGTTCTGCCCTATCAAAAGGCCAAGGCAGTTTCTTTACTCATTAACCAATGAAAGCAACATGCAGACAGAAGGACCTCCTACCCCAGTGGTGTGCCTAGACCCTGGGGCCTAGAGAGTCTTAATAAGCCACATCCTCACTCTACATTTTCCTAAAGGATGCATGTGAAAGCTAAAAGCAAGAATTAAATCAAAACTGCCTAACACTTTCTTTAGAGATTTATTGGTTAGTATTAATTGAACTAACACAGCCCTGATTCACTCATTGTCGTCGAAGGAGCAGAGAGCCGGTGTGCACAGCCCTGATTCACTCATTGTCATGGAAGGAGCAGAGAGCCGCTGTGCACAGCCCTGATTCACTCATTGTCATGGAAGGAGCAGAGAGCCGATGTGCACAGCCCCAAAGCTGTCCTCCACTCATCACACCAGATGCTTCTTATCATTTCTCACAGAAAAGTACGCACATCTGTTAACCAACCGCCTGCGTTTGAGCCCGAGAGCTGATCAGCGCAGTGAGACAAAGCTTTCAGCAATGCCGTCTTTGGAGCGTGGCTCAACTGCCTTGGGTTTGAAATGGAGAAAGTCTTCTGATGAACATACCTTGAATCTTAGCACTCTTTTGAAACGGTGTCTCTTCTGATCCTGGAAGCAAGCTTGATAATAATGTAACGTAGGAGTCAGGAAAATGTCACCCAAACAGAGGAGCACCTGAGATTTGGCCTGTTCCCTCCAGCCCCCAGCCTCATTGTACTTTCTCAAGATCCAATGAAGCCTTCTGAGATTTTAACAGGAGGAGGTGAGAGAAAAGACTCTGGCTGCTTCAGTTTGTTGACACCCCTTGCTGGCTACACGCAATTCCTGTCCTATTTTCTGATTTGTCACACAGACCCAGGGACGGTCGTGTACACACATCTAGTGGTTGTACACGGTCTCACTCTGGAAAAGGATAAATTCCAAAAGGCTCAATTCAACCTTTTATGCAGCCTTCTCACCTCCAACCACGATGAACTTTATACAGCAGAATTCAGACTGTCATATGTCCCTTGGAACTCAGATTTTCATAATGACACAATTCTCTTCCTCAATAAAATCTGAGACTGATACAAGCAACAATTGATTGGGTTTCATTTCTGTTTCAAAGTTTTTACAAGAAAAATAAAATCAAGACTTCTTAATTTTGAAAAACAGCTTAACCTTGGAGGCCAGAGGAATAGAACAGGGCCCTAAGCTAAGGAGAGATACAAAGGAGAGGCAGCAAACAAGGCCATCCCTTGTCTAGGTCTCCCTGACCTCAGATATGGAGTGCTCATAACTCTCACCATAGCATAAGTTTGGGTGACCTCTGCAGAAGTCAAATCATAGCGTAGAGGAAGAACAGTGTGGCTGGCCATTTAGTCAGGAAGTGGACATGTGGGAGAACCAAAGTCCTCTTCAAGCTGAAGACCAAACAGTGGGCTATTTGTTTTCTCAGGCTCTGATCTTGTTTATATGGTCACAAGAACTGCCCCAGGTACCCCACTTCTTTATAACGCGCACAATGACTTGTTCAACCTTGACTTTAAACTCCTGCCGAGTCAGGCTCACTTCACTCTTTCCTGTGGGCCTATGAGGTCTGACAAGTCATGGGCCACAATGACAAGCCATTGCAAAGGGGATCAGTCAACCCCAGAAGCTCTTGTGCAAACCCTTTCTAGTCCCATCCTCCTGACTCAACTGCACTGTGAACCTGCTTCCTGTTCTTATCATGTCCTGGGGACAGCCCAGAGATGAGATCTTACAGTTGCCGATGCATCTGGCTTCTCTTTGGCTTCAGCCTCTGAGGTTGTGTGAAAGGTAGATGTGTCGATACCTCACATCTGGACAGCGTTCTCTCGTGTTCTGTGGTATGTGCATTCATCCTCTGAGGACGTCTGGAGGGCTCGTAAAGCTACTGTAATTACTGCACAGAGGGGACCCTGGTAGCTCTGCAGTTTCGTTTCTTTGGATGTCCTCCTGTTTAAATGGATGTTGCTCCTTGAAATTCATCCCTGGGCTTTGCTTCTTCTCTTCCATATAAACCGTATACACAGAAGGAAGCTTGCAGAATACATCAGATTGCCCCAGCTCCAGGCCAGGCAACAATTTCATGACCTGTGGCTTCTCTAGCTAACCTCCTTAGACTTCCATTTTGGAGATGGGGAGTCAGCATAGCAATGGAATGAGATTCAGTCATAGCTTCCTGTGCACTGGTGCCATCGTGACCAGGCTACTCATCATACACATGGATTAAATATTTAAAGGTAAACACATTTTAACTGATATGTAATTTCACACTCATTATATAAATTTTGTGTGTGGATATTTGTAATTTGTGGACAGTGAGTTTTTCATTCTGTGCAGAAACAACAGCTAAAGCCTCTGCCTCCCTTCCCTGGGAGACCCTGATCTAGATTCTTTAGCCAAGATCATGACTGTAAGAGGCTGAATCACCCTAACAAAATACAGAGGACACTATATTTAAGACAAAGGAGTTGCACTTTGTTGTTTATAAGTCAGAAATTTAGCAGCCCGGAGAAATAGAACACATAACACACAGGATTCATGGCCTCCACCCCCTAAGCTGCTGTTTGTGATACACAAGATTGATAGTGAAGGTTAGGTTTGTGCCAGTCTTCATCGCCAGCGTTTGTCAGGCCACCTGCAGATGTGCCCTTCCTTGCCAGAGCCGCGGAAGGGTCTAGGTTCCATTTTGTCAAAGGTAGTGGTGCATGCAACACTGGGCAGGAAGAGAGTGGGGCATTTTCCTTATGCTCTGGGCAGTATTTCTGAAGTGGTATGCGTTTCTATTTTGGTCCAAATCTCACCCATCAATCTCTGGGCTTCCAAACTGTAACTGGGAGGAAAAATAACTTTCTGGGGTGGGGGGGGGGACGGGGGTGGAGGCGGGGCGGGAGCAGAGGCAGAGGTGGAGGCAGGAGCGGGAGCAGGGGCAAAGGCAGGGGGGGAGGGGGCGGCGGTGGAGGCGGGGATGGGGCGGGGGTAGAGGCGGTGATGAGGGCAGCAGGGGAGGGCTGCAAGTGGGGGTGGAAGCAGGGGGGGGGGGGCCTTCAATCTCTGTGTGGCTCTTGAGCTTTCCATTGTGAACCCATTTCCTTTGCTCACTGTGGAAAGACTTCTTATTTTCAGACATAAGGCAGACTGATTCACGCTTTACGCTGGCGAGAATAACCCCGGAGTCATTCTTTCACCTTCTATTGGCCGATTCCCCTTATCTGGGGCCCCTCTGCCCTTATATTAACAGTTTGAAGTACTGCTACACACAGTAACGCGGTTTGCTTGGATGGATGGAAGCCCTTGCGATTGTGAGCCCGGTGGTGGGCAAACTCAACTCTATTCCCACTCCGTCGCTCAAAGTCATCCACCTCCACGGTTAACATATTTTGTTTGGTACATGTTATTCTTGGAAGAGTTTCCTAGCATCGAGGATTAGTCATCGTGTTAAACTCCGCCACGCTCCACATATGCGGATGTTCCTTCCTACGTTGCCTGATTCTTCTGTTTGCCCCACAAGTCTGGAAAGAGCAGAGTCTCAGGAGGAATCCTCCACGTCAGGAATCATTTCCTCCATTGGCTTCCTCATCCAGTGCTTCAGAATCCAGAGATGAATGCATTAGCAGGCCCAGCCCTTACCAGTCCCTTTCCCAGAACCGCCTTCTACTCTCCCTTAGCCAGAACAACCCTGCCATCTTTCCTGCCTTGGCTAAGACTTCAGTTTCTACCATCTCCACTCTCTACAACCATAGACATATGGCTGTAGAGGTGGCCACCAAGCCTGACTAGTCAGATGGAAAAACAAGAATTGTGTTCCTCTCTGGGGACAACAGTCTCCTACGGTTTCATACCTAAATTTTGCACTGAGCACAAGAATTTTAGTTGACCTTTTGGCTGATGCATTTGGAAAACAATAGTAAGAAGCATCATGACTAATCTCATTCCAGAGTCTTCCTACGTATAGTGTCACATTCAATTGCAATCCTTCTTGCTTGGGTCAGTCTCACTGTTATAAAGATTGAGGAACAGATGCATAGGGACCAAAGTTGACAGGTGATGCTTAATCGTCTGACATCTCCCCCAAGGATAGGGCTTTAAACTGGCTGTGGATACTTGGGAGGATGCCAGGAGTTGAGCTGCCTGCCAGGTCTCCATCTTATCCTCCTAGGGTCTTGACTCTGAAGCGTCCTATGCTGGTTTATGCCTCATGAAGCCGAGGAGGATGCTGTGGTCATGGAGAATCATGACCATCTACCTAAGCCTAGCTCCACTCGCTACAGATGCTGTCTCTCCTTTGGTCTTCTACTGGGGTGTCACGTCCCTCGCTCTCCTGCAGCTGGAGTTTGCAACAGATGGGGCAAGCAACACTCCTAGAACCAACTGAAAGCTCGAAGTCTTGGTTTTTTTGACTATCACAAACCCCTGAGAAAAACGACTTAAGGGAGAAAAGATTTACTTTAGCTCAGGGTTTCCGAGGTTTCAGACTGTGGACCTGCTGTGAGTCAGAGCATCGCAGTGAATAGGTCCATCGCAGTTCGTCTGTGGTGAGTTAGAGTCTAGATCTAGTCCATGGAATCCCTCATATCTAGCAGCGGGTCTTCTAGGTGATTCTAGTTCCTGCCAAGCTGCAGCCAGGCAGATGGCAGCAATAAACCACAAACAGACAAATAAAAAGCTCAGGAGAGAAGCTTCCAAAGTAGAAGTTATAGGTTTCTGAAGGACATAAAACCATCATTTGGTAGTACATGCAACTCTCCTACTTTAGGTCTTGGGTTCTTGAATGTGACTCTGCTAATGCCATGAAGAACCAAGCTGAGCTGTCATATTCATAGATTCTGTGTGCCAAGTGAAAATGAGATAGACATTGAAGTGACTTGGAATAAAAATGGAACTTTAAATGCATTCTGAAACATTAAATGCATTCTTTCCACATCTGTTAAATGTTATAATTCACAACTTTATAATATTTAAAGTAAAACTATTTTAAATGGACCTATATTTCTGATTGGCTTTTTATATACTACTTGATGTTGTCCGAGTTTTTTTTTTTTTTGATTCAGTGGCATCATGGCATCTGGTGTTATGCTGTTAAAACAGCCCATGAAGGTACGTTAGTGAGCATGAGGTAAGCTTTAAGTTTGCCAAGCTTCCCCTCCTTTGCTCAGTTTGTCTTTTATGAATGAGTGTATGTGAGGGAGGGGCACATAGAGTCACTGAGCATGTGGTGAAGTCAAGGGGACAAACCATGGGGTCTGTCTTAGTCACTATTGCTGCGAAGGACACCATGACCAGGCTACTCTTATGAGAGAAAGCATTTAGTTGGGTCTTGCTTACAGTTTAAGAGGCTTAGTCCATTACCATCACAGCATGGAGCATGGCCGCATACAGGCAGGCTTTACAGGGAGAGGGAGGGAGAGAGAGAGAGAGAGAGAGAGAGAGAGAGAGAGAGAGAGAGAGAGAGAGAGAACCTGGGCCTGGCCTAGGGTTTTATAGCCTCAAAGCACATCCCCAATGACAGACCTTTTCCACCAAGGCCACTTCTCCAAATCCTTCTAATCCTTTCAGACAGTTCCACTACCTGGTGACTGTGAATTCAAATGAGCCTGTGGGAGCCAGTCTTGTCCAAACCACCCCAAGGTCAGTTCCCTCTTTCCATCATACAGGTCCCAGAGATCCAACTCAGGGTATCAGGCTTGGCAGCCAGCATCTTCGCCAGGCAAGCCCTCCTCCTGGCTCTTCTGTCCCTCCAAAGACTGGGCCACCAACCATCTCTGAGACTTCTTGTTAGTTACGAATGTATGACCTGATCTTAGCTCTTAGAACTTAAATTATCCTGTTTCTCTTCATTTACATTTTGACTCAAGGCTTTTTATGTTTCTTTCTTCCTGTAAGTCTTGCCTTTCCACTTGTGACTGACCAGCTGGCGGCTGCCTGGCTTCTGGCTCTGGTGTGCCCCTCTCTTTCTCCCTTTTACTACTTTTCTCTCTATCCTTCTCCTATTAGCTCTCCCACCAGCCCCGCCTACCCCTCTACTGCCTAGCTAATGGCCACTCAGCTTTTAATAGACTGATCAGGTGCCTTAGGCAGGCAAGATGCAGCACATCTTTACCCAATTAAACAAATGTAGCATAAACAAAAGTAACACATCCTTACATTGCTAAACAAATGCTGCATGAACAAATGTAACACACCTCTACACAGTTAAAGTAACATTCACAGTGTAAACAAATGTGACATCTTACATAGTTAAACTAATATTCCACAACAAAAGGGAGCATGTCCAAACCACACAGCCCTGTAGAAGCGGAAGTTAGAGCCACCATCACCCTTTGCCCAGTCAGTGTCTTAGAGTTCCTATTGCTCTGTAGAGACACCATGGCTAAGACAAGTCCTACAAAGAAAAACATTTAATCGGGGTGACTCACTTACAATTTCAGAGGTTCAGTCCATTATCATCATGGCAGGACATGGAGGCATACGGGCAGACATGGTACTGGAGAAGGAGCTGAGAGTCCCACATCTAGCAGGCAACAGGAAATGAACTGAGACACTGGGCCGTGTCCTGAGCCTAGGAGACCTCAAAGCCCGCCCTCACAATGACACACTTCCTCGAACAAGGCCAGACCTATTCCAACAAAGCTATACCTCCTAATAGTGACACTCCCTGAGATTATGAGGGCCAATTACATTCAGACCACCATGGTTGGTTTCTCACAAGATACTGCCTTCAATAACTCAGCAGAGGTTCGTGATGATGCCATGTTCAAACTTCAGTGTCGAACAGAAAAGTTCAGCTTTCCACCCTCCGAAGCACATTACTGTGCCCTTCATAAGGAGAAGAAGCTGCTGCCGCTGCTCTGTGGCAGTATCTGACAACTGTGGGTGGAAAAGCTCACAAGCTTAACAGTGGTTAAGCCGCGGAGCGTGCTTGCCGCAGGTGTTCCCAGCAGCAGCAGCAGCAGCAGCAGCAGCCACCGCCGCCGCCGCCATGCCACCGGGAACTTGGTCAGAGACGAATTCCCAAGCCTTAAAATGACCAAATCAGAAATCTGCTTTCTAATACACTACCTAGGCCTTTCATATGTACTAGTTTGAATTGCTCCAAATTGTGTGAGGGTCTCTTGCTTTAATCCTACCCCTGCCACGACGAAAACACGTTACATGCAAAGGGATTCTTTAGGCAATTTTAGGTATATTACTTACATAGAAAATGAAATTGATATTCCAGAAGCAGATGACTTTGCCTATTACTAAGGCAATTCCTTAGTTCACAGTAGTGAACTGCCTGAGACTTGGTGCATTAGCAAGAAATCGATCCGAAGCCATTTGAGGACAGGGGTAGATTGCAGGTGCACATTATTAGTAATCCAGACTTTATACTGATTTATATTCATAGTTACCCAAATGCTATGCATTGTTTATCTTTTATGGTTTTCATTCTTTCGCTTTAGTCTAGGAGGGGGGCAAATAGTCATTGAAAATTTTGTACAATCACTATTGAACAGAAACCATATACTGCTGGACAGGATTGATATTACAAAGGTCTTTTAATGTAGCTTGCTTTCCAGAATGGTATAAATTTTGCTCAGAAAATTTTATACAGGGAACTCAGGAGATTGCTCCCTCATTAGAATCCCTGTTGTGCCAGGATGTGAGTTCAGATCCCAGCGCCCATGTAAAATGCAGGTGTGACTGAACAGGTGTGTAACCCAGCACTACAGAGGCTGTGCGCTCACTGGCCAGGCATCTGGCCATCTAGTGAATCTAGGTGTGACCAGAGACCCTGTCTCATAAGCTAAGGTGAAGGCTGAGACTGAAGGCACCTGATATAAACCTCTACATGCACACACATGCGTGTGCACACACTACACACACAAATTCAGCACAGACCAAAGCAGAGATGATATATAGTAACTATTATATATATACATATATATATAATATAACTATTAAATATGTATTTTAAACTATTATACTTTTTCAACTCATGATTTCTTTCGGATGCAAGAAATATTATACAGCCTGAATGTTTAACTATAAAGATAGGAATAAAAATCAAATCTTTTCTGACGATAAATATTAAGCAAAATTATTTTAGAACAGCTGCTTCGTGAGCATATAATTTTACCATTTGTTAAAAAAAGGAAAATAAAGTGTCATATAATAATGTGCTTAATATATTCAAAATACACAAAGTTGATGCAAATGAGGAATGAGGCTAGGAAAATATTGTCTGATTTTTGTAACCAAACGGCCCCATATCTATAAGAGCAGAAGCTGAGAGCACAGTGAAAACACAGCAATTTACACAACAGCCTCAGGTCAGAGCTAAGGCGTGTCAGGAATTCTTCCTGGGCATTGTGGGGCTTGATGGCACATATGGTGCAAAGGGCACATGGTGTGTCTTTGGAGTTGTGTGATGTAACATGGACAAGCACTACTAGGGACACCTTGGGTTCATTACATATTTGGTTGTGAATTAATTTTTGGTCACTGCGAGCTCAGGAACCTTTCACTTTTGCTAAATTACTCATGATCCTCATGTTTAGTCACATGACTTCACAGGAGGCTCTAAAACCATGGCTGGAGAAGTTCTGATGTAGGTGACCAACTTAGTAGTGAGGCATTTCAATTTACATAGGACTTTGAAGAGCTATCAACTAGCTGAAAAGTTACGAGGTGGCTCTGGTATCACTTTCTGAGGGGAAGGTTTTATGTTTGAATCACAGTTTGTTCTTTTGTGCTCAGCCCAGCGATCTCTCTTCACACCGCTTTTTGTGGAAAGGCAGCACGTTCCCATTGCAACAAGTAAGAGGATCTTGCCAGAGGTGGTGCTGTGCACTTCTGCAGTTCGTGGGATTGCTGAAGAGTTAAAATCCCCAAGGCGGCCAGAGGGATGGTGTACACCTGTAGCCTCGGTGCTTGGAGGTGGAGGCAGGAGGATTGGGAGTGTAGGGACATCCTCAGATGCTATGTGATGTCAAGATCAGGCCAGGCTACATGAAACATTCTCAAAAAATGGAGAAAGCTTTACTAAGAAAGGGTTACATTTTTTGTACATAAACAAGACAAAATAATAGCATTCAGCAATCGCCCCTGGTGTTCCTTCCTGCATCTAGAGGCAAAGCATTAGCAGAAGGAACTTCACAATGAAGAGAAGTTTGTGTTGACTCATTTCTCTTCAGACTGGATGCCCTTGGACCACATGAACGGCCCCATGCTGAGAGAGAAGGCTTAGAAGACATTCACAATGGAAGGGCCAAGGAGATGAAACTGTGTGGGGGAAAGTCAGCAGCGTGTTACCCCCATGTGAACAGACGCAGGAAGAAACCTTTCTGGGATTGCCGTGTAGAGCTCTAAGATCCCACCCAGCCCACTTCAGCATCACAATAGAGGCCTGTTTGATACCTGAGCATCACCTGGACTTAGGGATGCTATGCCAGCTGTGTGACTTGGTGTGACTGGAGAGAGATCATTCTAGTTCAAAGAACTTCAGAGACCAAGGGAGGTCAAAGTCAGTATTTCAGTCCAGAGGTCTTGAGATCAACCAGGTAAATTTACCTAATGTTCACCTGCATGGAGAGAGACACTTACTACTGTTAATTTCCAGAATCCATTTATCTCCTAAGAATAAACTGTAATTATTTCCTTATCCCGTTCATACATAGCCCATCTTACTGCCTTTCAATTTTGACTTTTCATTTAGAGAACATTATATGGAAATGAGGGGACTTTTTATTCTGTATTTTACTCTGAAAACTTTTTTGTTCCTAACAGTTTCAGATACCGTTTTCCACTCCTAAAAAACTCACAGATTAGAAATCCCAGGAAATGCTATGTTTACTCCCCGTCCCTGCCTCCAGGCCTCACACACTGACGGGATCCCACGACTTCTATTTAGACAGCTAAGCAAGTGGGTAAACGCTCATTGCTGCCATCACAGGCCAAGCAGGTCCAAAAACACTGGGGTTTCTGACACACATGGACCTTCAGACTTGTCAAGCTACTGAACCAACCGCATAGAAAGCCATAGCATGGTGCCAAGCCTTCTGCCTTCTTTCTAATCCAACAAGCAATGCTGGCAGGACACCACCCGCCACCTCCCACCGTCATTACTGTTACTGGTTTTGGTTTCATCTCTTATTTTTATTATGAAGTTTTTAATGCCTGTGATATAATTACTATTAGTTATCCTTTTTAATGAAGGCAAGCCAAGCCACGTGCAAGAAGTTCTGAGCCATAACGGTTGATACCACGATGCTCACAGCAGCAGGCCAAACAGAAATACACACACCAATGATGGCTGAGACTAGATATATCATCACATTGGAGGCAGAACATACACATTTTTTTTAAAAAAATTAATCTACAGATGCATAAGTTTAATCTCTGCCACTTTCTGGCTGTGTGGCTGTGGACTTTTCAATTGACAACAACAGAATTAATAGCACTTAACTAACAGAGTGGTGGTATGATTGGAAAATGTCTCCATAGACTTGCGTGTTTGGACCCTTTGTTCCCAGCTGGTGGTAAGGTTCTGGAAGCTTGGAACCTTTAAGAGTTGAACCTCACTGGAGATATATATATATATATATGTGTGTGTGTGTGTGTGTGTGTGTGTGTATACACACATCTTGTCTATATTCTATTAAGCTATTGGCTGAGAGCAGCTTCTTTATTCATTAATCAATAAAGCAACACATATACAGAAGGACTTCCCACATCAGAATTCTTACAACTTTGATTTAATCATGGAGAGAGCATCTACCTTCATTTGAGTCATAAATTTTCTAAGAAAACATACTTTCAATAACAAATAGAAAGTTGTCTGAAAAAACTGGAGACAAATTAGAATCACTGCTGTATAAAGTCATCAGTTATCTGTCTGCCGGTGAAGGTCAAGAGTGGAGTGTGCTGTGTGAAGAACCAATGGGAACAAGATCGGCTGTATGGGTACTGAGTTGTTCAAAGGTTCTGCCATTAAAGATAATGAATACGAGTGATATCCCTATGCAACTACTTTGTGCATGTGGATGCCTTGCAGATTTTACTATATTGCATGTATAAATGTGCATCCACATATATGCACAAATATATGTATATACATGACTCTTTTTATAATACAAAGGAACTTGTGCATGTTACTTTTGTCAACAAGATACAAACTAGAGACAACCAGGAAGAGGGAAACTCAATTTTCTTGACTGCTAATTTGATGGAGGAGATCCTGGCCCATTGTGGGTAGTATCACCTCTGGGCAGGTAGACCTGGATTGTGTAAGCAAGGTAGCTGAGCTTGAGGTTGGAGGCAAGCCACTAAGCTGGGTTCCTCATGGTCTCGGTTTCCTGCCTCCTGGTTCCTGCTTGGAGCTCCTGCTCTGACTTCCCTGGAGGATGGACTCTAACCTGCAAGCAGAAGCAAACCCATTCCTCTCCGGGCTGTTTGTGATCATGGTGCTTTACACACAAACAGAAAAGCAAACGAAAACGGAACTTGACAATTTTATACAGACTCGAAATCTCACTGTTTTGTATATTTCAGAAACAGATTTAAATATGGGTTTTTAACTTTCACATCTCCTGTCACCTTGGGCATAATAGATAGAATTTTCTTCTTTTCATTATGTGTGTGTGCATACGTGTATGTGTGTAGCTGTAGGCAAGCACTGGCAACAGACTGCACATGGAAGTCAGAGGATATCCTTGTGTTGGTTCTTACCCTACACCTTGTCTTAGAGGGACTCTTGTTGTTCACTACTAACTGGCCTGTGCGCTTCTGGCATTTTCCTGTCTCTGCCTCCCATTTTACTGAAGGAGCGTAGAGATGACATACACGCTCCTGAGTTCAGTTCCCCGAGGATCTGGGTTTCCAGGCTCGGGTCTTCACACATGCACAGCAGCACTTCACACTCTCGGCCATCTCTCCATCAACTTGTTTGCGTGTTCCAAGGCTTGGTTTTCTGCTCCATTAAAAAATAAAAGTAAAGTTTCCAACTCTTTCAACAGTAAGAAACCAAAAATTCAATGAGATGGGGGTGTGAGTGGGGTGCTATCTTTCACAATCCATCATATTTATTTCCTTCCTTCAAACGTTTTAACAGATTTTAAAATCCATCTGGGCTTCAGGAGAAATCACTTCAATTTTAAAATTCAGCTTATGTGTACCCTCTGAGGCAGAGCTTGCTTCACTCAGGTCTTTCTGAGTGCAGGTAGAATGGCTTGGATTTGTCTTTGCTGAACTCATTTAAAGTATGAAATATTTTAAATGCTGGCTTTCAAGAGAGTGCTATTTCTTAGATGTTTTCATGAGTAATTGTCACTGATCTCTAGGAACAATGTGCCCAGATTGTCCAGGCTTTCTCTCAAGCAATTTAAGAATTGATTAACATGTTCTTTAATATACTGTAATTAATTTTCTCTATCACAAGTCAGATTCTCTCCTCCTCTCCCTCCTCTTCCTCCTCCTTCTCTTGCTCCTCTTTCTCCTCCTTCTCTTCCTCCTCTTCCTCATTTCCGTCCTCCTCTTCCTCTTCTTTTTCTTACGAATTTGAAATTTGATGGGATTTTTCAGTTATGTGTATTATATTCATTTTCCTTATCTTCTGTGTGATCAGTACATCTTGTTTATTTTGGAACACATTGAACTTAAATAACAATATCATCCTATGGATGCTTTCAATCTTTCTGTTGGTACTGTGTAAGTGGATTGTCAAGCAAGCTGCATCTGTTGCCAATTCTTACAGATAAAGCTTACGTTTTAACCAGAATTCTTCATGAGTTTATAGTAAGTCGAATTTTTCTTAAAGATTTATTTTTAACTATGGAATGTGATTTCCTAGATCTGGAGTTGCAGGAGCTGTGGAGTTGGCCAATATGGGCATTGGGGCTACTCCAGGGCCTCTGCAAAAACAGCAGTTTCTCTGAACCACTTAGCCATTTTTTCTGGCCATCTAAAACAGGAAATTTTAAGGTAGTTTTTAAAACACTGCTGCAAGCCGGGCGGTGGTGGCGCACGCCTTTAATCCCAGCACTCGGGAGGCAGAGGCAGGCGGATCTCTGTGAGTTCGAGACCAGCCTGGTC
>NW_004949149.1:2096666-2099063 GCF_000317375.1 Microtus ochrogaster
AAAAAAAAAAAAAAAAAAAAAAACACTGCTGCAAAAAAAATAGATAAAAAGGAAGATATAAAAAGGAAGAATTATAAAGAAATATGGGAGATCTGGCCTCAGGTAAAACCAATGAACTTCTGATAAAAATGTTCAGTCTGTTAGAAAAGAGGTCTAGGGAGGGGTGTGCATTCATTTGTGTGTAGGGTGTTTGTGTGTGTGTATGTATGGTTACTGTGTATGTGGGTTGTGTGTGTGTATGTGTGTATGGAGTGAGGTGAGTGTATATATGGATGGTGTGTGTGTGGAGTGTGTGGTGTAAGGGAAATGGGGATGTGCATAGGGTGTGTGTCTTTATAGTCTTTATGGTTGAAAAGTAAAACAAACCATGGGGAAACCAACCAAGCTGATGACTCAGTACAGTCAGTCAGCAGTTTTTTTGGGTATAATATGTTTGGACTTAGTGGAAACAATGCCAAAGCCCAAACTGCTGAAATGTGTGCCTCAAACGGACGTGAGGATGATGGCCTTAGAGGCAGGTGATTACGGAATGAGTGACTTAACGGTGTGTGTAACTCATCCGTGGAGCGCAAAATGGTACTGAGGAAGAGACTGCAGGGGAGGGATGGGACCTACAGAGTCTCCTTAGAAACTGAACAAAGGAAAGAAGAAGGGGATAGAAGAGGATGCAGGGGAAGGAAAGACTGCGTTTCACATGGCTTTCAAACACTGCAAAGAACTTGAGGTGAGCCCACAGCCCTCTGTAGATGCTGCATGCAGCCCTGTTTGCTAAAGCCACCAGTTCCTGGCAGGCAGGAAGGGGTTAACAGAGTCATCTGGGCAGCTACCCTTTCAGTCCATCAGGATTAGATCTGACAGGCACTAGAAACCCAGATCCCATGAAGACAGCCTAGTGCTTTGGAGGCACACTTCAGCCGTGTGGTGACGGGAAGACCTCAGCAGATGAGAAACTTAAAGTTAACATATACTAAAGACAGTATTGAATGTTACTGAGAGCAACTTTTGTTTTATTTTGTTTTTCAAGACAGGGTTTCTCTGTAGCTTTGGAGCCTGTCCTGGAACTAGCTCTTATAGACCAGGCTGGCCTTGAACTCACAGAGATCCACCTGCCTCTGCCTCCCAAGTGTTGGGATTAAAGGTGTGCGCCACCACACCTTGAACTCACAGAGATCCACCTGCCTCTGCCTCCCAAGTGTTGGGATTAAAGGTGGGCACCACCACCACCCGACTGAGAGCAACTTCTTAATGCTCATAACCATCTTGAGAAGTGGTCATTGCTGTTTCTTTACTGTAAGACAAGAAACTTGACATGGGACATGGGACAGTTTACTTGTTCATCAAAGCGACATCATTGCTAGATTGAGATAGTGACAGTCTGGCTTCAACTCAAACCTTCATCTCATGTTACAAAGAACAAGCATGGGGCAGGAGGAATGGCTCAGCTGGTGAGATGAGCTGGCAAGCACACTCACAGCTGGGCTCGGACTGCAGTACCCCTCTCACGGCTGGGCTCAGTGGCACATTCTTATAGTCCTGGTGCTGAGCAGGCAGACATAGCAGGATCCCTGAGACCCACAGCCAGCCGGCCAAGCCTCCGTGGAGAGCACCAGGCCAGTGAGAGACTCTCTCTAAAGGATGTGAGTGGACATTGTTCCTGAGGAATGCCGGTGGAGCTCTTCATCCAGCCTGCTCATGTGCACACATGCGCCTGCAGATTCACACGCATGTGTTGCCACACACAACAGAGATTGCTGTGCAACTGTCTGTCATGATCTCAGAGATTATGTACACACTAAAATGCACTCTCAGTATAAGTCCAGGTGTATATTTAAATAGTCTTTGGTTTTTGTTTTGCAGAGACAGGGTTTCTCTGTAGCTTTGGTGCCTGTCCTGGAACTCACTCCATAGACCAGGCTGGTCTCGAACTCACAGAGATCCACCCGCCTCTGCCTCCCAAGTGCTGGGATTAAAGACGTGCACCACCACCTGTCTATTTAAATAGACTTAAATGCTTCCAAAAGTTTACATAAATAGTAGGATTGCTATTGAAGCTTCTGCTCCCTTTCCTCCTCCTCTTGCTTCTCCGATGGAACCTCCTCTCTTAGCTCCTTTCCCCCTTTGTAGTTTCCAAATATTTACAATGAATATGTGTTCATTTGAAAACAAAATGTATATTATGCCAGGTTCCCTTTAAGGAAACATTTCCTATAGATGGTAAAATTAAGCTGATATTTAGACATCTTCATATAAATTTGCTTAATTAATAAATCAAGATTAATACACAAATTGCCGGGCGGTGGTGATGCACGCCTTTAATCCCAGCACTTGGGAGGCAGAGGCAGGCGGATCTCTGTGAGTTCGAGACCAGCCTGGTCTACAGAGCTAGTTCCAGGACAG
>NW_004949149.1:2099163-2099762 GCF_000317375.1 Microtus ochrogaster
AAAAAAAAAAAAAAGATTAATACACAAATTGTATATACACATTCTTTGGTGATAAGTATTTTTTTATTTTATGCATATATTGGCTTTTTGGGTAGCTCACAGCGTTCCAGCCATTTTGGCTTCCTAGGATCAGCTGAGGTATTTCAATTTTATTAAGGTGTCAAGGTATTGTATTTATCTAGGAGAAAATTACTTTGTTCAGAAGGGAGGGAGGTGAGAAGACGGGGCTTTTGGGTCTTACCTTTGTTCTCCTCTTTCTTAAAGAATTAAAGGTTCTGTTAGGAGAAGAGAAGATCCCAAAGGTTGCATCTTCCTCCTTTGGTCACACTTTGTTAAATGTCTAAGATCTCAAGAGAGGAGGAGGGGACAGAAGACATCTGTGACTCCTTAGACCTCGATGGTCGGGTGGGACCTAGAGTGCTGTGCTCAGTCCTCTGTGCCCCATCCTGAGTGCTGTGCTCAGTCCTCCGCACCCCTATCCTGAGTGCTGTGCTCAGTCCTCCACGCCCCTATCCTGAGTGCTGTGTGCTCAGTCCTCTGCATCCCTATCCTGAGTGCTATGCTCAGTCCTCTGCGCCCCTATCCTGAGTGCTATGCTC
>NW_004949149.1:2099982-2107116 GCF_000317375.1 Microtus ochrogaster
GTCCTCTGTACCCCTATCCTGAGTGCTGTGCTCAGTCCTCTGTACCCCTATCCTGAGTGCTATGCTCAGTCCTCTGTACCCCTATCCTGAGTGCTATGCTCAGTCCTCTGTACCCCATCCCAATATGCAGCCTATTTTGAGGGTCTGGGGCAGGTGTTAGGCATCTATGTTGGCAGTGACTTCTTTCACAGATGTTTGTTTCTATCTTGGTTCCAGAAAATAAAGCACGCGGAAAACATCCAATTCTTGGTATATACCAAGGGCTATCTAATACAGCATTTAAAGTAGAAATGTATTAATATGCTTATAAAATGTAATTGAATAAAAATAGTTCATGAAGGAGCTGGAGAGATGACTCAGAAGTTAAAAACACTTGCCAGTCTTTGGCTCCCTCAGCACCTACACATACACGCACACACACACACACACACACACACACACACACACACACATTGCCTTAAAACAGTTCGTGAAGAGTTGGCTCTTGGTGTGAAGACCATACCTTCTTCATGGGCTGATTTGGCCTGCTGGTGTCACATTTAAAAATCCCTGGCGTAAGATGGAATGCGTTTCTTTTCAAATCACACATCTATGCCTTGCATATGTGGGCAAAACGAACTTCTTCAGTGAAAATTCTCAAGTTATTTTTAATATAAGCATATTTCCCACACATCTAGACTTTCTAAATCAGTGGTGGAAACCATCAAGTGCTCTTGAATATGGCCTTTTTCCAGTCTACTTTGTCTCTTTTGTAAGACTTCTACTATACATTTATTTCTCTCTCTGCTCTTTTATCCCTTTAAAGTTGCAAATAGATGACCTTATATACAATATATTCTGATCACTATTTTGACTGTCATCTTCTGGATTCTCCCCCCCCCCCCACCTCTCCACCTGTGAAGCTCCTTACCTTCTTTCTCTCTCTCTTTAGAGAACACATAGGCAAAAAAACCTACAAACTAGAACAGAAACAAACAAACAGATGGGGGCACACAAGCCGCAGCTACTGGACCCACTCTTCCTACCTCACCTAGACTTCCCTGTCACTCAGCCCCGTTTAGTGCTTTCCTGAAGCTCCTGTCCCCCTTTTATTCCCTAGCCCCTCTACTCCTCTCTGCCACCCTCCAGCCCCCAGAAGCACTACCTCCCTTAGAAACACAGTTGCCGCATTTCCCTGAGATCCAGAGAGGGCAGCAGAAATCAAGGCACTGAACACCCACCCAACAAGACAAGGCCAGATGTCAACACCTAGAATCACCATCATCCCAAGCCCAGATGCCTAGAGACCAGTGAGAAACTGCAGTCAATGGCAGCCAAGACCACATGTCCCCACCAGAACCTAGGACCCCACTGCACACCGCAGACCCTGAGAAACACAGTAGAGCAGAAACACGAGACAAGGAAGTATAGAAAGCAGCTATTATAAACATGCTCAGGACATTAGAAAAGACGTGTGTAAACACCGTAATGACATGGTATTAACCGTTCAATACATGAAAGCAGAAATAGAATCACTAAAGACAACCCAAACTGAAATAAAGCCGTTTTATCTTTCCTTGTGTATTATTACCCCCCAAACTGTGCTACATTCTGGGTCATTTCTTCTGGTCCACCATTCTCTCTTAATTCTGCACGAGTCTGTGGGTTTGTGGGTCTTTAAGGTTCAGCGTACTCAGTTTTTGCACTCAGGTTTCATTTGTGTTCAGTTCTAACTATTTTTAAGAATGGATGTTTTCAAGCCGGGTGGTGGTGGCGCACGCCTGTAATCCCAGCACTTGGGAGGCAGCGGCAGGTGGATCTCTGTGAGTTCGAGGCCAGCCTGGTCTACAAAGGGAGTTCCAGGACAGGCTCCAAAGCTACAGAGAAACCCTGTAATGAAAAACCAAAAAAAAAAAAAAAGGATGTTTTCTTAAGTGTTTTCTTTAGTGTTTCATGGGAACCACCTGAAAGCTTAAGAGAACATCTACCGATTTCTAATAGAACAAATTCAATTTCTTTTAGAGCTCTCATGATTACATTGAGCCCTCTACCCCCTTGTTTTTCTGCAGATCATTTATAAAAGGACTTTCAACCATAAGTGATGAAAGGAAGTGGAGGTCCAGATGGCAGGCTGAGGGTGTTTCCTGGTACTCTCTGAATTAAATTACTGAGAGTTTTTAACCTCTGTAGTCATATTTTTTTCTAAAGATCCCATTTTCCATTTTCCTCTTTTATTGTCTTCTGTTGCTTACTTATTTTCATGGTTTATTTTATTTTTTAGCATTACATAGATATTTTTATTTCATATATGAGGTCCCTGTTGTCTAAAATTCTCACTCATAATGGATTTCAGATGTAGCTCACATAAAAGAGTAAAGAGGACAGGGGAGGTGGCCTAGGCGACTGCAGTTCAGGTCCCCAGCCCTCCACCAAAAGGAAAGAAAACTGGCAGGGGCCTGGTAGCCTACCTGTAATCCCAGGAGTCAGAAGGCAGAGACAGGACATCCTAGGGTAGAGTGGTTATCTAAACCAGCTAAGTCTGCTGAGCTCCAAAATCAAAGCGAACCTGCCTCGATATATGACATGAAAAGTGGCTGGGGCACACAATGAAGGGTGACCTCTGACCTCCATACGCATGCACACACGTGTGCACTATAGCATGCACATCCTACGCACACACACATGTAAGAATGTGGGAAAGTGGAAGGGCTAAATGAAGGGTACTTTTGATCTTAAACAATTTATCCATTTATTTACTTATTGTATGCATGGTTCAGGACAACCTGCAGGACTTGGTTCTCTCCTCCCCCTCTGTGAGTCCCAAGGATTGAATCAAGCCATCAGTTTGGCACTTATACTGAGCCACCTTGACCACCCTCTGTTTGGGGATATTCTGCTCATGTCAGTGGGACTTGCTGACTTGGTCTGTTCAGTCCATTCTCTGTCTCAAGCTGAACCCAGAAATCTGAGGCTGGACTCTGCAGTTTCTCTTCTTCCCCATCTCTGTCTTTCACTGCAGCTTGGCCTGTGGCCCTGAAAACCTTCACACCCCATGAGTTCAGTAAAGCAGTCAGACTTATACATTCTTGATGCTTCCCACTTCAGAAGACCATTCCCAGCACAAACCAACACCCACAGGAATTAGATCTGTATGTTGTTACAAGAAGGTTCGTGGGACAATCTCCCTTAGACAAGTTTAGTACAAAATCTTAAGAAGTCAGTGTTCTGAGCTGTGACTGGCTGTGCCTTCAAGAAGCCAGATGCAGGCTGTGGTTGTTCAGAGAATTCACAAAGACTATCATGTGTCCAAGAGCATCCACAGAGACCAAGGAAGCTGCCAGTGGTCCAGGCCTGGGGAGCAGATGGCCAAGGGCAGAGCACAGCTTGCTCATTTCTGTTCTAGAGACTTCTGAGAACTCTGACTGCCAACTACTGTTTCGTTACCCTGTATACTTACCTGAGATTGTAAAGCTCTCAGAATGGAAATCTGTAGTCCCAGTGAGTTGAACTAAAAGAAACTAACTATTCTTTATTTTACATTGCAGGCATGAAAAGAAACTTTGTAACTACCCCTGAGAGTTTTTGTCTATCAAAGATACTAATCCTCCTTCCTGTAGTTGGATGTTTTTACTCTTTGCTCTTGGGGGAGGGCAAGTAAACACGCGTAGATTTATTATTACTTATAAACGGCTGACCTTAGCTTGGCTTGTTTCTAGCCAGCTTTTCCTAACTTAAATTATCCTGCCTACCTTTTGCCTCTAGGCTTTACCTTTCTCTATTTCTTCTTATCTTTTCTTTCCTTCTTATTCCATGCCGGGCCATATGGCTGGGTGGCTGCCCCCAGCATCCTCCTCCCCTCCTTTCCTTGCTCCTCTCGTCTAGATTTCTCCTCTTATTTATTCTCTCTGCCTGATGGACACACCTATTCCTCTCCTTCCAAGCTATTGGCTGTTCAGCTCTTTATTAGACCAACCAGGTGTGTTAGGCAGGCAAAGTAACACAGCTTCACAGAGTTAAACAAATGCAACGTAAAAGAATGTAACACATCTTTGCTCATTAAACAAATGCTCCACACCATAAATCAATGTAACATTTTAAAGTAATATTCCATACACCTTCCAATATCTTTTTACTACCAGTTTCTGAATTAAAAACTCTAACCAGAGCTGTTTGTATGCAAGTTTCATATTTATTTATTTGTTGAATTTTTTATTTTCTTTAAAAAAACATAATTTTTTGTATTGATTGAGAATTTCACATCGTGCACCCATATCCCACATATGTCCCAGCCCCTCCATACCCTCTTTCACCCTTGTAGTGTTCCTCCCCCAACTGCAAGGAAACGTTAAAAATAAATAATATTAAAATAAAAATTAAAATGTTAATTAAAAAACAAAAAACAAACAAAAAAGCAAACAAACCAACAACAACAAAAAACCACTTTGCTTCTCCATCTTTCCTGCCTCTCCACCTTTTCACCTGTGTTGGTGGCTCTGAGAGCTGCTGTGGAACCCTTTTGTCCCAACAGCTTCACTTGCAAATGTTAATGTGTGATGTGCTGTTGGTCAGGTTTAAGGCCTGTGGCTTCTGGTACACCATCAGTGCTGGACCATCATCCAATCTCCTCTCAGATACCTGCAGATGTCCCGAGCCATGGAGATCCCATGGCTATGGTTCCACAGAACCAGTCCCTACGTATGTTCCAGCAGGTCATAGATGGGGTGGATGTTGGAGAGTGCCAACTCAAAGCCTCAGATGTATGCCTGGGTGGTAGCTGATTGATCAGTCCAGGCTACTGGAACCACCCCCATCAGGTGAGGGGCGGAGCCAGATCTATGGAGCCCATGGTGAGGGATGGGGACAGTTCTCCCATACAGGGTCATCAGGTTCCATTATCCCAAGATCATCGAGGGTCCACTCTCCAGTGTGTGTGTGGGGGGGGTCTCTCCCTGTTAATTTTATTTGTAAGTTTTCACGCATGTCTATACCGTAAGCTAAGTGCATTCCCCCACTAGTGCCCTCGGTTCCTCAATTACTCTTCAGTAACAATAACAGTGTTATTCCTTTTTTATGAGTGTTCTAAGTTTTTAACTTGCTATGTATTGGGAAAGGTGGCATATCACAGTGTGTGTCGCGGGCAGACACAAACTCCTAGGAGTTGGCTTCCTCCTTCTACCATGTGAGTTCTGGCGACCAAACTCAGGGCATCAGGCTGGGTGACAATCCCTTTGCCAGCCCTGCCGTCTCTCCAGCCCTGCGTCTTTGGAGTAATGGCATTTTACAGCCCACTGCAGGTTTTTAACCCAGTCTCGTTCTTTATTAGCACCTTTCCTTTAACGGTTTCTCGGCAGAGTGTATGACGCACGCCTTTAATTTAATGTGTGCGCTCACCTCCACCTTTTATTATGTTAGTGCCTAATATGGCTCAGGACTATGCCTTGCTCACATTTCTCAGAACTGGATAATTCTTGTTTATTAGATTTACAGGCCTGTAGATTCACCACCACCTCCCTCCTGTGCCATTTATCCACAGAGCAGGGTGGCTGCTCGTGTCTCCACCGTCAACACATTAACTTCACAAGAGGAATAAAGGGGAAATGATATTCCTGACACCCTGTTAAAGAGACAGTGTCTAGGGTGCTTACACCCTTGTGAAGTCATGCGTCATTTTCAGAACTGAAGTGTAGCATAGCATAAATCACCCTCCAGGAAAAGTGTCTGTGGCTGCCCATTCGTGACGACTGTCTGCCTTGCTCACCTTCGCAGACGGAGAGGAAAGGAAAGTTAAAATTGTCTTAAAGTTTAGCCCAGTCTTGTCACTGTTTCAAATTTATCCAGAGGAAATAGTTCAACACCATTTATTATTATTATTATTTTTTTTTTTTTGGTTTTTCGAGACAGGGTTTCTCTGTGGCTTTGGAGCCTATCCTGGAACTAGCTCTGTAGACCAGGCTGGTCTCGAACTCACAGAGATCCGCCTGCCTCTGCCTCCCAAGTGCTGGGATTAAAGGTGTGCGCCACCACCGCCCGGCAACACCATTTAAAATACAAATAAAAGTCTTCAGCAAGATGATGTCCATCGAGACACTTTCTGTAATGGAGAAAACACGGCCACCAAAGGAAGGGCGGATGTGTCAGTAAACAGAGGGGCGACAGCCTGAAAAACTGTTATCGACACACAAGTTAATGGTGATAGAAACCCGGAGGAAATTCTGATCCACACTAAAAGCAGACAAAACAGATAAGAGACCCGAGTGTACACGGTCGTCTTAACATGACAGATCTGAGGATGGATGGCCGTAGACGCGACAGAAATCACAGGAAGCAAAGGGGTTGTGCTGGTCATGGGAATCTGAGGAAGGTTTATTGCTGTGAAATATTTCCCTTCAGTGTCACTTTGTGGCTTTCACAGCAAACATGCATTTTTTTAAAACACTCAGAAAGAAAGGTGGGAATAAATGTAGGCCATCTCGGCCGCCTCGCGAGCCTGCTCTTCCCTCCCTGGTGAGAGTCACAGGGAGATGACAGAGGTCTCAGGGCCACCTCCCAGTCCTCTCTACTGTTTCATGTCAACTACATCTGAAACCCATCCTGAGCGAGCACTGTGGACATGTGAACTGGGGCTTTTCCTAGAATATAAAACAGTGAACCAGAATGCCGCAGAGACTAATAGAACCCCCTCCTTCAGAGGGCAATGGCTCCTGTCTGGCTTGTCTCAGTTGGCGTTTGCCGCTCATATGACCCTTTGTACTATTAAGTAACCATAGGTTTTTCTTCTAATGTAAAACTTTGCTTTAGTTGTTTTTTTATGTTATAAAAATATAATTTACAATATTAAGCATCATGGGGAAAAGTAAGCTTATGATTCCCAACTGGTTTGAGAATTTGACATTAATTAGCTCCTATGAGAAATATTTGTTGAACATGCACACCCAAATGAAGGTTGTGCATCATAAATACAAGCTGAAGTAACCAAGCAAAGAGGAAGGCTAGGTTCACTTAAACCGGCCAAGAAAACCCATTGAGAGAGAGAGACAGAGAGACAGAGAGACAGAGAGACAGAGAGACAGAGACAGAGAGACAGAGACAGAGAGACAGAGAGACAGAGAGACAGAGACAGAGAGACAGAGAGAGAGACAGAGACAGAGAGACAGA
>NW_004949149.1:2107881-2114081 GCF_000317375.1 Microtus ochrogaster
CCTCCTCCTCCTCCCCTCCTCCTCTTCTCTGGCTCTGGCTCTGGCTGTCTCTCTGTGTGTACACACATGACATGGGGAGCTGTCACATGCGTGCACAGCTGTACAGACATGCGTTCGTGCAGGTTTGTGCATAGACCTTAGGTTAATGCCATGAGTCCTGTTCCAGTGTTCTGTCTTCTTCCAAGCAGTATCTCACGATCATCAATGTGCCTAGGTTCCATAGTCCTTTGCCCTGAGATCCCCAGTCTATATCTTCTGAGGCTAGGTTCAAAGTACAGACTGGCCATTGTCTGAATCCCAGGCCTCTTGATGGCCCAGCAAGAACTTTAACCTCTGAGCCATCTCCCCAAGAAGAGTCTTCCTGCAGGCTTCACTCCAATGCTCCACAGCATCGTGTCTGCACCGTTCCTCCAGGGCACAGGTAGACAGAGGCCTTGCCCTTCTCTACCCTTTCAGCAGCTTCTCTTAGCTCCCCATGCCACTGTTGCCATGAGTCACCTGGCCCTGCTTCTCTGCACATCCTCAGCCAGGAACTCATGTGTTTAAGCAAACAATATTTACTGCTTCCTTTCAAGGCTCCAGTTTTCAGTAGAATGCAAAAGGTGGCTTCCCAGGAAGCATGAAGCTTCCCATACAAGTGAAGGCAGGCTCCGGAATAAGCCTGGTATTTAAGGCCCTGATAGGAAGTGGGGTTTACTCTCATTTGCACATGGTGATGGGTTCCCATTCTCTCCAGGACAGCTCAGCGTGTGCTTAGAGTTTCTCCCGTGGTGTGCTCTTTGTTTTCTTCTCGCTTCTCTTCTGGTTGACTGTCCTATCACTCACTGCTGGGGAAACTTCCCTGCAGGTGACAGTTTCGAACACCCTTGAGTGACAAGAGAAAAGATGATATTGTCTAGAAATGCATGGTACAATAAATGCATTGATGTAAAGTAAAGTATAATTCTTGAAGGAGGCATGGAAAGAGGGGCAGTGGAGTCTTCTTCAAACTAGTGTTTAATCTTTTCAGGACTACTCAAACCATAACATCAGTACCTTCCTGCCTGTGATGCTCAGAAAAGTGTGTGTGTGTGTGTGTGTGTGTGTGTGTGTGTGTGTGTGTGTGTGCTTGGATTTGTGCATATGTGCGTCACATGTATGTGCTTGTGTGTGTCAATATGTGTGAATATTCATGGGTATGTGCGTGTGTAAGTGTGTATGTGCCTGTGAATGTGTGTGTGTGTGTGTGTGTTTCTGGAACTTAGTAAACTCAGAAAGAATGTACTGGGTGTCTGGGACTGTAGCGCAGTTAGTAAATTGCTTGCTGTGCAAGTGCGAGGACCTGGGTTTGAATCCCCAGCACCACATGGAAGAGACAGGCATTGCAGGGCATGCGTGTGGTCACAGCGGGAAAGGAGAGGCTGGAGGACTCTCGAAACTAGCTGGCCAGCCGGTCCAGCTGAGCTGGGAGCTGGAGGTTCAGTGAGAGATCTTGTCTTAAGACATGAGGTGGAGAAAAAGTGAGGAAAACACTTGGTGTGCACTTCTTGGCCTACATGCACACACTCTCACACCTATTCACAAGTACATACGTGTGCATGCACACACAAACACACGAAGTTGTTGGTATTTTACCCTATGTTAATTTGATTTTTGTGTGAATGCTTGAGGTGAGATATTTAAAAATATTTGTGTATCCTTCAGTTTCTAGTCCTCGAGGTAAATGACTTAGCATAAATATCTTCTCTGGTAGTATTTGATTATTCATATTTGATGGTGGTTTATCCCATGACTCGCCATGTGTTTGTACATCAATCTTTGGTCAGTTCCAGGAAGGTGCAGTTGTAAAGGACCAGGTTTGTCATCTGGAGCAGCCTCTGGCTCTCTGTGCTAACTATGAAACCTTTTGATGAAGGGCTGGCATGAGCAAGGGTGCAGGACTGGGCAGGAATCCTGCAGCGGGAAATGTGGGAGGCACTTTGACACACTCATCAGAATACGGTCACCATGTTTTAATGCATAGAAAAGCTGTTTAATCTATAGAAAAGAATGACTTTCTTAGATATAGGTAAGTTGAAGTATATAAAATCTTGGGAGAACATATATGCACATACATGTGCACACACATGTGTGCTCACATAAGCCCCAGAAGGTCTACACTGGCCTTTGAAACCAAGTTTCAGACCTTCCTTCTTTCCTTTTCTTTCGATGGCAGAGAGTTTTCTTTATTGGTGTCTGCAGTAGGTATTTCAGAAACGTAGTTCAGATGCAGTGAACCTGCAAGGTATCTATCTCTTCAACTCCTCTTCCCTATTTCTAACGGACATCCCTCCTCTCTCTGAGGCCCAGTATGCACAAAGCCATGGGAGTTGCTATCTAGCAGTAACTGCAACCTGTGGAATAAAGGGAGTGGAAACTGAACCATGAACTGCAATTTGATCTGACTCATTCTTCATCTGGCAGAGGTAAAAAGAAATAAATAATGGTCATGGGATCCGTGCGGCACAGATGTTCAGAAGCCCAGGAAGCCCTCAGCTGTTTGGGAATCCTTCACACACCATGCTTCCAGAGACAAGGAGTCAGTGACTCATGAGCCTGAACTTTGGTTCTGGCCTGGTGGGTGTCAGTAAATAACAGCTGCCCGAAAGTGGCGTCCGCTCTGCAGCTTCCTCCCAGACTGCGGTTGTGTGCTTCCTAGAGTGCTCCAATAACAAGTTTCCAGAGCGGCCACACGCTTTGGCAGCTGCAGAGTGGACTGTGGTCCAGGCGCAGATGTGGATAGAAAAGGGCTTGTTCTTTTTAAAGAGGAGCCTTCGCGTCTCTGTAGGTAGGAGACAGAAACACAAACATTGTATACAAATGTGATTGCGCCATGCCTAATCCTAGGCATCAGAGGGGCCGACATTATCACCTGCTATCGTTAGACTATGTTTATATTTCATAACTTTTGGTCTGTTGCACTCATCTCATCCATGAATCATAATCGCAACATTTCTATAATTTAAAAATGTTGTAGTTTCTATCCGCTTTCCCATTGTAAGTAAACCCTTCTCTGTGGTTCTCCAGCTGAGTCATAGCTTTCTTTAACTTATTCTTTATTTCACCTTGAGTTTACGCAGACTTTTTATTATCTATTTTTATTTTTGCTCTTTTTTAGAGGATTTATATCATACATATATAGTGCATTTACATCATCCCCACACCTCTCTATCTTCCCTTTCAAATTCCCCTGTATCCCCCCACTCCCTTTCAAATTCATGGTCTCTTCTGTAAACACACACAGCATGCACACACGCACGCAAACACACACATACACCATGCACATGCACGTGCACACACACACTCCTGCTGACTCCACTTAGTGTTGCTAGTACGTGTATGCATTTAGGGCTGACCATTCAGGATTGGATAACTTATTAAGGAGCTCGTCATCCCTGAAGAAAACCGATTCTCCTCATTCCACACCCTTTGATTGCCTGGAGCTCTCCATAGGGGGTGGAGCCTTGTGAAATGGGAGCATCTGTGCAGTCACGTCAGCTGGTGCTGTCTTATGCAAGCAGCTATATTGTTAATATTCATGGGTGCAGCTTTCCTATCGTATCCAGAGGCCACTGTTTCCCAGCAGGCGAGGTCCTCTGACTCTGTCTTTCTACCCCATTTATGTGGTTTTCCTTGAAACTTAGATTTAAATGATACACTAGATATATCAGTTGGGAGCCGAAATCTCAGGCTCATTTAATTCTCTGCATTTGGACAAGTTGTGGATCTCTGTGAGAGTCTCCATCTGTTGCAAAAAGAAGCTTCTCTGGTGAGAGGCGAGAGCTACAACTCTCTGTGGGTATAGGGATATGTATTTAGAATGCAGTTAGAAATTATATTGATAAAAGAAAATAGAGTCTATTCCTCTTCAGCCATGAGTAGTTGGTTAGGGTTACAGTGCTGGGCATGAATTCCCTCCTTCTGAGCTGGGCTTAAATCCAATTCGACAACCGTTGGTTACCCCCGAAACAAAGGTGCCACTACTGCGCCATTGGAAACACCTTGCCAGGCTGGTCATTGTGTTTTATGGGCTTTACAGTCCTAGTTAAAGGAAAGCAGTTTCACATGATCACTGATGGCTGAGTGGGGCAATGACCAAACTTTTTAATTCAGAAAATACAGTGATTCGGTTGATTCCTGTTTTCCTTATATTATGGGAAAGAGACAAAAAGGCTATCTTACAAGAGAGTGTAGATTAAGAAGTAAAAATAATACTGGAGATTCATGGCCTAAAACTCCCCCTTTCAGATCCCTAAATGAATCGTCTGTCTCCCCAGTGCACACTGAAAGAGGTCTGTGTATCTGCCAGGAACAGGAAGGCTCGGCCTGACTAACATCTGTTAAGTGCTTGGACCTTTATATATACCGTGTCTCACTTAATATTTACAGTATCTCCCTCGGTTTGTCTCTATGCTGCTATAACACAATATCTGAGGCTGAATAAGTGATAAAGAAAAGGGTTTTTTTTCTTAATGATCTGGAGACAGGGAAATCCAAAGTCAAGGGGCCGCACAAGGTAAGGGTCTTCTTAACTCATGATAGGAGGTGGAAAAGCAACGGAGTGTGTGCACGAGGAAGGAAAGGGGCTGAACTCTTGATGAGGGTCCCTCTCCCAGTGATATAATGAGAGCAGAGAGGTCTGCCCCACCTCCCAGCGCTGTGGATGGAAATCTGGGAGTGACATAGACTGTGTCCAACAAAAACTGGGCTTTCACTATGCGGTTTATTCGATCTGCTACTGACTTCCATGTGGTGCGGTTGGCACCTGCTCGCAACTCCTGTTTTCCAAGTGCTTTTAGGACTTGATTCTTTAGAGAAGTGGTTCTCAACCTTCCTCATGCAGTGACCCTTTAATATGGCTTCTCATACAATTCTTTTCACTGCTACTTCTTAACTGTAATTTTGCTACTGTTATGAATCATATTATAAATAACTGTATTTTCTAATGGTCTTAGGCAACCCCTACAAAGGGACCATTTGACCCCAAAGGGGTGGCAGCCCACAGGTTGAGGACTGCTGCTTTAGAGTGTCGTGGAAACTGGGTTGTAGTGATAGGGCCCCATTGTGTTTTTCCGAGCGATCTCAGTTTGTGGAGAATAAACCCCAGAAAGAAAAAGCAGCTTGAGTTGAGCTTTCAGAATGAAGTCAGTTTGTGAGAGAGTGTTAGATGTCCTCTGTGACTGGGCTATGGGAAGTGGGGGGCAAAATAGAGAGACCTGGGGACCGGGGAGGTGGCCTGCTACCACAAGCATGAGGCCCTAAGTTCAGGTGCTCAGGACCCTTGGAGAAAGCTGTGTCTATGATTCCAGTCCTGACTTAATCCCCTGACTCCAGCCAGTCTGGGCAAAACCTGAGCTTCGTGTCCAGAGACTGTCTCAAAGGTAGGGTGGGAAGAGACAGGGGAAGACACCGGATGTCTGTATTTAGCACACAGGCCTAGAGGTATGCATTTATCATTATTGAGTGTGTTGAAAAGAATTCTGTTTCTTTGAAGCAACTTCATTCTTTGAGTAATACATCTCACAGTTGATGCGACACTTCACCCTTCAGATGGGACACTTGGTTCCAGACACACTAAGCAAAGCGAATCCAGCTCACAGTGCACATCAGCAGCTGTCACTGTCACAGCAGCAGGTGAGACACTAGTGACAACATCCAGAAAAGATCCAATCAATGCATATTGACAATATTCCAGTATGCAGACATGAGCATGGCCTATCTCTCCATGCAACTGAATTATCTACACATCTCTGAAATATTTTCAGTGCAAACATCTTAGTAGATTTTCTAGCATTTCATGTTTAAAAGCACTGCGGTGAATTGAATCTAAAATGTCTTCTCGCTCTTGGCTGTCATCCACAATCCGTTAATTATGTTGCATGTCATGTATCTATTAGACTTATGTTATAATTTTTCTCCTATGTTCTGTTGCCGCTGATGGGTAGCTTTGATTGACGTCCGGCTGTTGACAAAGTCTCACACGTCTGCCATAAATCTCACGGGAATTATTTCCGCTTATTTATTGGAAAATATGTTTTTAATTTTTACTGATGACTCTATCGTTGCAAATTATTAAGATTTCATCCAGAAATGTATCTATCTCTTTGGCTTTGGATCCACTAGTTTTGTGGGCACACGATCCTTGTCTGCCTAGCTGGGGCTCCATGACTTAGCTGACCCTT
>NW_004949149.1:2114396-2136411 GCF_000317375.1 Microtus ochrogaster
ACCTCTGCCTTATCCTTGTCTGCCTAGCTGGGGCTCCATGACTTAGCTGACCCTTCTGCACCTCTGCCTTATCCTTGTCTGCCTAGCTGGGGCTCTTTATGAGCTCTCAGTCCCCTCCCTCCCATCTTCAAGCCTTTCTCTCGGGCTCTTCCCATCTTCAAGCCTTTCTCTCGGGCGGGCTCTTCCCATCTTCAAGCCTTTCTCTCGGGCGGGCTCTTCGCTCACGATTCCCTGTTGCTGGCCTCAAAGTTGTTGCTTTCTGTTCCATTTCCACCTGTGCCCTGTTACATTATCTAAAGGAAATCCTCCCGGGATGTGTGCTGACCACCGTCAACACTGTTAGCTAATTATTGTTTTGCATATCGCCCTAACAAGCTGCAAACTTGACTCACAAGCAACTATATTCACATTTTTTCATCCTAGTAGGCACCCGATTAAAACTTTTTTAAAATGGATGTTTGTAATATTAGCCAACATTTACCAAACTAGTTAGGATGGTAAATATTGTGGAAATGATGCCAAAGAGTAATGTCAAAATTTAAAGGCCTCAACGAGACACGTGCTGCCGCCACTAGGGTTAGAAGCCGCCGAGTGACGCGTCTGTGTGTGTTGTCCTATCAGGGAACGCCAGGCTCTTTCTACAGCTGTGAGTACTTTACCTTCAGGAATAAACACCACTGTCTTCAGATGCTGCCCTATATGTGATGATCTGTTTGCTTTCAAAATGCAACTTCTTGTAAAATAGGCACACTATAGAAAATTCAAACTTTTTCCCAACCACGCTGAAGTCTTTGGGTGCGCATGACTGTTAGTCACTAACTTGTATTGCTAATTACCCACTCTCTTTTCTTAATATAACCAGTGACGAATCAGCTTCTCCCGGCTTTCCCAGGAAAGATGAAATCACTTTCACATCTGGGAGTAATTCAGTCCTTGGCATACAGGGTTCCAGATTTCTATCTTGGGAAAAGTTCTTTTTGGTCCAACAGTTTATTACAAAAATGATGCAGGCTTCTGTTTACACGATGGAAAACAAAATAAATGGTATTATTTTATTGGGAAACTGGGACTAGTGCCTTCAAAGCAATTTGAAAATTCCAAATATGTTTGAGCTGCTTTGCTTCCTTCAGAAGAAAGTGAGGCTTCTAATGTTCTTACCCAACTCTGTGGGTTTTTTTGTTTGTTTGTTTTTTGCCTCTTCCATGAAACAGATTCCTCTTCTTCTTGCTGGCTTATCTGCACATTAAAATGAGGTTTTTCCAGCAAGTGCCAGGCAGTGGCTTTATAAAAGTATAAGAATGCATCAACTTAAAAAAAGAGAGATTATTTCTCTTACAGTGGCATTTGAGTGGGCATGCAGTAAGTGTGTGGGTGCTGGATTTTATGCTTTAGAAAAGACAAAGGGCACAGGGATATGCCGGGAAGTGATCCTACTTAAAAAGAAAGAAAGGAGGTGGACACTTAAATGAAGTGTGACATCTTAAAAGAACTAGAAGGGGCTAGAGAGCAGTCTCACAGCTAGGAGCACTTGCTGCTCTTGCAGACTCGTGTTTGCCTCCCAGAACCTACGCTGGGCACCTGCCAATCTTCTGTCAGCCATGAAATGACCAAGGTAATCTCTTCTAGCAGTGCCCTGCACTGACACACATGCACACATGTATGTGCATGCACACACATATATACACATGCACACACATATACACACATGCACACACACATGCACGTGCAAAAAAATATTAAAGGTATTTCTTAAAAAGAGAACTAGAATCCCATGGATGTTCCAGTAATAAGGACAGCAGCCAGCCTATCACCTTTCATATTCAACCATTACAAACATGGCTGCCTATGCCAGACATAGGATAATATGAGAAAAATTATGGGAACTGATGATGAGTCTGTAGTAAGCACCAAACCAAAGCCAAGGAGCCCAGAAGTCAGAAAAAGAATAAAACTTTTTTTGTCAGAAAAACTCAAATGAGAATTCTATGACTCAGAGTAATTTTGAACTAAGGGCTCCTTGGGGTAAGATAAGTGGATTATAACTAAGACATTTATTTGCTTTGGCCGTGCTGTTTGGCCATGGGTATTATTCTGAATAATCCCCTTTCTTTTCATTGAATGCTGCCTAACCAATGTTATCAATGCTTCTTAGATAAATTTATAAGCTAGCAGCCCCAAGAGTGTAGCAATTAAGACTTTCCTTGTCAAAAAAGAAATACAATGCTGTGAGCATTTGCAATAGATCCCCTGACTGACATCCTTCATACAGCCATCACTGTGAATGAGGACTATGTCATCTAAAGCCTTTATAGACCCATTGCCCAATGCACAGGCAGCTAAGGCCACTACAAAAACGTGCTCAGGGTACTACATGTTTCAATTATTTTGTTTTGTTTTGTTTTTACCATAAGGAAGATAAAGTCTGAATTGTAAGCCTGGTATTTTACAGGCAGCTGTGATCTGGCCCTTAAATGTCATGGTCCCCTAGCTCCTACTTAGCCACTCAACGCATTTTACAAGTGCTTGCTGTATACCAGAGACACGGAGTGCCACAGAAGGACAGGACAGACACACGGAGTGCCACAGAGGGACAGGACAGAGACACGGAGTGCCACAGAAGGACAGGACAGACACACGGAGTGCCACAGAGGGACAGGACAGAGACACGGAGTGCCACAGAAGGACAGGACAGACACACGGAGTGCCACAGAGGGACAGGACAGAGACACGGAGTGCCACAGAAGGACAGGACAGACACACGGAGTGCCACAGAGGGACAGGACAGAGACACGGAGTGCCACAGAAGGACAGGACAGACACACGGAGTGCCACAGAGGGACAGGCCAGAGACACAGAGGGCCACAATGAGGTGGGCCAGTCTCAGCTCTGCATGCAAACTTTAAACTGAATCTCCCTAGGATGTTCCTCACGCCTGTGCCATGAATAATTTTAGAAACCTCCACATTACTTCCCGTATGCACGTGTACAGATTTATGACTCTCTCCCCAAAACCCCCTGTGCTGCCACGTCATTCTGCCTCTCAGTTCCTCATTCCTTCTAGAACCACCAACTGCCCCTTAGTCATCCTGGCTGCCATCCAGACAGGGCTTCAGAACTACAGCTCTTCCTTGAACTGCCGATGGCGGTCTCTTCTTTAGCTTTCCGTAAGCCCCAGGCCAGGCCCCCCGTAGTTGACAGAAAGGCTTGTCCTCTTGCGAGCACTAAAGGACCATCATTAGATTGAAAATGACACCATGAAAATATCTTGGACAATTGTTTCCTAGTTTATACCAAACGCATCAGTTTAATCTGAATGTTTACTGTCTGACTTTCCTGGCTCTATGCACACCACCAAATGTCACCTAAGCATCATGATGAGTGTCACGTGGACTAAGACTCCCAGGCTCATGTGGCACTGAATGGGCAGAGGGCTTCTCCGTAGGTAGGCAGAGTGATTAGTGAGGGTCTCTGCCTCGTGCTGCTGTGTTTTTATAACGAATGTCTCTGCAAACATCAGTAGTATTTGACTAATTATTAATATTGCTATATAATTCTAATTTACCACGTCAGCATTTTGGAACTCATATGTTTTCCTCCACTGCTCTTCACAGCATTGCTCTCTTGGGTCCTTGCTCCTTGTGGCTCCCCTAAGCATCCCGTAGCTCTGTGGTCAGGCTGTGTGAGGATTCCTCTGCTGAGGATACTGCTGATTGTACAGGGGAGCCGGTTAACAGCACCTATCCTAACCTGTTAGGTTGGGAGCGCTGACCTATAGGAGCTCTGAGCTGGAACTGTTCACAGGCTGGCTCACACCCCATGAGCATTGATTGTTTCCTCCACTCCTAGGAGGCAGAGCTCCTAGGTAATTTGGAGTAACCTTTTCTGTCTGAGCTTCAATTCTTTGCTTTCCAAAACTGAAACTCTATCCTTGCTAAAGAGCATCCAGTCCTGCCTCTACCCCAGCCCCATAACTACCCTCCCCTCCCCCCTCTACCCCAGCCCCATCACTACCCACCCTCCCCCCTCTACCCCAGCCCCATCACTACCCTACCACTCCACTTTTTGTTTCTGTAATTTGACTAGTTTTCCTGTGTCTGTCTTGTTGTGACCAGATGGATTCACCCAGTAGAATATCAAGACTCCTCCTTTTTGTAATGACGTGACAGTATTTCCTTCCTTTGCAAGGCTGAATCATGTTTCACTTAATATTCCTTCCTCTGTGTGTGCTGCATCTGGTTACCCATCACTCATAGGTCACTCATAACTTTGTATCTTGGACGTTGTGGCAATGGTCCAATGAGCCTCAGCTGTGGGCGTCTCTTGAGAACTTGCTTCACTTCAGGACATCCAATGTCATAATTCACAAAGAAATTGTGTTTGGTTGGCATAACAATTGATTTCTTCTGTCCAGAGAAGTATTGTCTGGTCAACTATTTCATAAAGTCACCCAGCTTCTCTTAAATCAATAATGATAACAATAAGGGAGTCATCATCAACTTTCTTACACACTAACACTTGAGTAAGAAGCAGCCTAAGCCTATGGCTTACAGCTCCCATGCATTAAGTGTGAACAGACACTCTGATTTCACTGAAATCAGAGTTGGAGGTGGTGTGCAAATAATGTTTGACCAAAGCCCTGGTAGGCATGAACTTACATGTTACAGAGAATGTCTAGATTTTACTGTGTGGCCCCTCCTCATGGTGCATAGCAAAAATATCAACCATCCCAGTAGAGAGGGTCTGGATGGTGTATGGAATGGCATGTGACAGAGCCTGTTGTCTCCCGAAACTCAAGGAAACGGCACATTAAGTAGCTAATATACAATTCAGGGGGAGGGTTTATTGTTTTCAAAGAGATGTGTGCTTCCTGTGATTTCTATGTAATTTTTCATCCCAGAGAACATCAGTGTGTTCACACATTAGATATAGCCAGCTCCTCCAGTAAAACGCAGTTGGGTCCTTGCAAGAATAGCTGCGAAAAATATTTAGGCCATCCATTCTTAGAATCACCTGCTTCCTGGGCACGAAGGAAAGAATAGTCGTTAATGTGGGGTGTATATTGGTGGGTAGGTGGCTGGGTGTGCACATGCATAGGCTCACATCAGTGTGCACATGTGTGCACGAGCCTGTAGAGACTAGAGGTTGATATCACGAGTCTTCCTTCATAAGGGTCAACCTGTCAACCTTATTTTCTGAGACAAAATCTCTCACTGCTCTGGAGCTCGAAAGGGCAAGCCAGGCTGACTGACTGACCAGCCAGCCCCGGAGAGCCTCCTGGCTCTGCCTCGCCAGCAGTGTGAGCAGTGTGAGCAGTGTTACAGGCTGCCACACGCAGCTCTTCCCAAGATGCTGGGATCAAGCTCAAGCCATCGTTCTTGGGCAGCAAGCAGCCTATGGAGTCACCTCCCAGCCCTGACACAGAATATTCTAACAAATGAGGCAGATCATGGGGGTATTGTTGACATTTGTGATTGTCCATTTCCAGATCATTCTGAAACTGACATCACTGGATCAAAGACCGCCCCCTAAATAGTCAACTTTTAGAACTCGGAGTTTGTTGGCAGCTTCGGGTTTTAATTTGAAGTGATATTGTTGTTTACTATTGGAAAGCATGAAATAAACAAAATATCAAAGTTACCCCTGAGGTTTGTATAGTGTGTTCAAGTTAAGAAACACTTCATTTCTACTGTATCCCCCAGCCTGAGACTAGCATTTAGAGCTCAGATGGGCAACAGTTGGTACCTAGAGAAAGCTGAAGCCTTACAATCTGCACAGAACCAAAGAAGCTGACAGCAGGGAACGGTATTGACGAACCTCACCTACCTCACTTTCCTTTTCCTCCCATGTCCCGTACTGACAGTAGTGTCCATACTCCATTGCCTCATGGCCACAAAGCTGGGGTCTCCTAAGAGCGCTTTCTATAGCAGTTATGACAAACTTCCAGTATTTTCCAGCAGGGAACAGACTTTTTCTCTTTTACACTCTTAAGCCATTGGCAAAAGCCAGCCCCCTATTAAATGACGAAGACTAAACCCCTGCTTTTGGAAATACGCCCCATCCTTCAGCAGAAACCTAGGAAGGAGCTGGCTAAGAGACTGGGCATCTCTTGTGGTCACACATAATGGAGATTAATCACCGGGGACCCTAATTCCAACCACTGCCTCTTAATGAATGTCAAGTGTGAGCCCTGCAGTCCTTGCCCCTCCTGGCATTAGGACATCTGAACGGGTCTGTTGTCCAGGGCTCTACACAGTAATACGATTAATTCTACACAGGGGGTGTTTGATTCCAGCTTTTCCCGGTACCACACACACAGCAGCAATATGCAAAGCGAGTCCTCCACGGTGATTCCATCAGTAGCAGGATCAGCTCCGCTCGGGGACACGTCGTCTATCTTAGGTTAGCTTTAACTTCCTGTCAGATTTGTTTAGCATTAAATGTGCATCTCGATGGAGCAAAGTTGGTTCAGAATTATGCGTGTGCACATGCGTGTGTATGTGTGTGTGTGTGTAGGCATGTGTTTGTATGTGCATTTGTGTGTGTATTCAGAGACTGCAGGCCTTCCTCGGGAGATACCAACCTTATTGGTTTTTAAAAAAGATTTATTTTATCTTACGTGACTGAGTGTTTCGCCTTGTGTATATGTGCACCTTGTGTGTTCCTGTGGAAACCAGAAGAGGGTGTCGGATCCTGTGGACCTGAAATTGAGAAGATGACCCTATGTCTTTGGGACCAATTGCTCCAGAGTCTAAGGAAGCTTGTCCCTGACTCCAGTCAGGGGATTCATTTTCTCCTTGCTGGCTACTGACTTCGTTTCCCAGAGCTGGCAGACCACCAAGAGGGATGACTGAACCTTCCTAACCCAGAGTGCTACCAAGGTCCTGGCCTGCAGTACACCGAGATGATGGTGTGGCCCATGGAAGGACTCGTTCAGGAACTGCTCCTTTCCCTCCTTTCTCTGGGCTTTAAAAACTGAAAAAGTATTTCAGCTTTTTATTTCACATGAAGTGTGAGCCTGGGCGTTTGACCAAGCTACGCCACCAGTCCAACTGTGCTTATTTTAAGTAACTGATGCTTATTTATAAAATTAACAAGGTGTCTTTTACTGAAGACCTTTACAGAAAATGCTCTACACGGTATCTGAATGATGGTTCATCTGGTAGTAGAACTGTAGGCCATGCTCTCCCAGTTCCTGAATCTTCTCTTCAAATTGGATCCAAATCACTCCTTGAGGTGATTGTTGAGATCTGGGCTACCTCTGCTCTTAGAAGAATGTATGCATTCAATATTCCAGGGGCCATTTGCTCACTGGTTTTCCAGTCTCTGGTGTTTGTTTTGTTTTGTTTTTCTCCTTTATGGTCTTTGTTCTTTACAAGAGCTTTTCCCAATAATTTTCTTTTAATGATGTTATCGAAGGCCCACAAATTTTACCGGCTCTCTCTTACCAGAGTTTCTTAAGGGAGTCTGGCTCTGTGGGGGTCTGCCAGCTACTTCCAATGAAGTATGCAGGTTTCTTGTTTGCTTTCTAATTAAGGACCATGAGCTTACATTTGGTGACTTGTAACCTGTGAAGCCCCCATGTGCGTGGGGTGGTGGTCTGTCCCCATGTTTTATGTCTGGTCCTGCTTCTTGGAGACAGGTGAATTTGAATGTTTACTTAAATTTCCAGCACATTTTCTTAAATTTGACCCCCAGCCGTAAGTGGGGAGAGACCATATATTTGAATGTTTAGCTTTTCTCCTTCTCAGAGGCCAGACTGCAATGGCCAGGCTCATTTTTTGACCTCTAGGGGCATAGACCATTTTCCAGATTTGCTGTTGGGAGGTAGGAACTGTCCTGTGGTCTCGGTGGGAGTACCATCTGGGGGTCCTGGTGGGAATACCGTCCTGTGGTCCCGGTGCTGATACAAACCCTGACCCCAGCTCTTGTCCTGAGTCCTAACAAACCCCATTTTTGAGTCTGTGGACTCCATGGCTGGCAGGATCGAGCCACTGGCATCTCAGATTCCACCACCTCCCTCCCCTGTCTGGGTTTTAGTTTTCTCTTTCGCTTTGCCTCTGGAGATTTCCTTAAGTTTCTGTAATTGTGGCTACGCATTACAAGGAGTAGCTGCCATGGTTTAGGGAGCATTTCTTGAGAGGCCCATTCCCTAGTTATTCTGCAGCAGCTGGGGTTAAACGCATGTTAAATGAAAGGCAGAACTTATAGAGAAAGCATCTGAACATTCTGGAAGGAGGCAAACTAAACACATAGAGAAGCAGGAAAGCTTGCAGGGTGGGGGTGTTTGTCTTTATTGTTCTATGTGTATCCAGACAGGTTCTCTGTCCGGGACCCACAGCTCTCTGAAAATACTGAGTGTGTGAAGTGCAGAAAGTGAGCTGAAGCCACAGAATACAGACAGGGCACTGACAATGGCTTAAAGTATCTCGGTAATATTTGCAGTTAATGGTAGATCAATAGGTGATTTTGTTTATACTAGTCAGGTAAAACAGATGGGACTTAATTTCACCAAATTCTTCTTTACATGTCTGATAGAAATTTTGAAATTCTGCGTGTGCCTCCTCTTTGAGCTGTTGTACAGAGTAATCACACAATAAACGCCAGAATGAATGGATAAGTAAACGCAGGTGGGAATGCCTAATTGCCATTATTCTAAAACTTAGTAGCTGATGCGAGTTCTACAGTGTCTGAGAGGGCTTCCCGCTCACAACCTCACACCCGTGGGAAGGTGAAGTCAGAGAATCGAGTCAGAGAAAGAGCTGAGGAAAGGCATTTGGCTGAGCACATTCAACAGTCGCACCAGTAGAATAATACGGGTGTCGTCAGGAATATCGGCTAGGAAAGCGTCACCCTCTGTGAAAAGGTAGGAGAGTTTCAAGGGTGGCGAGCTTTTCTTCAGTGTTTGCGCCAGTGTACAACTCCAGGTCCTCTCTTGCTTGGCCAGGTGGGCAGTCAAGGTGAAAGCAGAACGCCAGGGTGAGGAAGAGGCTGCGAGCTTTCTCAGAGTGTTTGTTTATCCCTGCGCCTTTGAGACGCGCTTGGTCGCTGATGGTGCGTTTGCCCTCAGGTCCAGAAATGAGCAAAGGCTGGCAAAGTCAGCCACGGATACCATTTGTTCCCTGCTCTTTGTAGCTAGGAAGCCAGGGGTGTGACATTTCTAAGGGACCTAGTTTTGCCCTGTCACTGCATTCCCCAGTAGCCTGCTAATGAAGTACATATGTTCTTTCTCTAAAAGGGAAAGGGGGAGGGAGAGAAAAACCAAGAAAAGGGAAACCGCAAGCTCCAAGACTTCCTAAGAACTGGTTACTGACCTCCCGCTGAGCAAGCCTGCAAAGGGATCACGGCCCCAGTCAGAAATCCTGCGCCAACTGACACGCTGACACGCTGGCCCGATGCCAGCTTTGCTTGTGTAAAGAAAGAATTATTTTCCCATCGCCCTTTATTCCTGAAGGTTGTGACCAATGTCATCTTCGCATTCTTTCTGACTCTCAGTTGTTTCTTTGTGACTGTCCTTGTCAATGCTGTGGACACAGCACTCTGCTCCTCTAGGAAGGAAACAGGAGCCACGGTTCGGTTCTGTGTCTCTTGGTCATTGGCTGCGGCGAGCAGTTAGTTAGTGAGCTGCGTGGCTCGGCTTCAGCCTCAGATCTTCCAATTTTCCCTTGAAGTCTTGAACACTGCTGCAAAATCATTTGTATCATATGTTCTATCCCGTGTTCAGAGTACTGATTCCAGGGACCAGGGACAGAGAGGCACAAGGGACAAGAAGATACTAGGGACTGGACACACGGAACAGAGAGGCGCCAAGAGACTTCGGCCTTGGGCGTTTATGGACAACCTGATTTCCTAGAGTTGGCTTCTCCCTCCCGGGAGGAGACCTAAAGCGCATGGCGGGGGGGAAGCTGCCTCTGAAGTGCAATTGTCTGTAACGGTTATCAGATGTGCTTATTCAGCCCTTAAGCTTGGTTCCAATTTGCAGGCAAGGAATTCTCTATACCCCAACTTAGTTAGTCATAGGAACAGAAGGTCCCAATAGCCATGTGCGGATTTAATGGTCGTGCCTCTTTTCCTCTGTGACCTCTGGCCTCTGGCTTCTGATGCCACTCAGTGGTATGTGTCAGCGAACATGCTCTTTCACTGGCGCGTGAGTCACACTGGAGAGGGCCAGGGTTGGCTTTTGCTGTTTGATGCCCTGACAAAGAATCTTTCTTTGACCAAACTCTACTCAGGCTCCCCCTAAGCTCTTTATCAACCAGGGGGAGATTTCCATATTTCAATTTTTTATATTCTTATTTGTCTCTGTACTGTAGGTGTTCACACAAAAAAAAAAAACTTGCTAACCTGGTTCAGCCAGAATCGACCTTATTCTTGATATTTCTTCTGAGCAATTTCCCATGTATTGACCCTGCCTGTTTCTTAACTACACATCCCCACAGCTTATGGGTTTTTGCTTTGTTTGTTTGTTGTTGTTGTTTTTTTTAATTAAGCTGTGTTCTGGACTTAGACTTCTCTTCCTCGACGGTGACAGCCCTAAGAAAAACATGTTCTGGCCCTTTAGAGACTAGCCGGCTCTTGGGATCACTGACACACTAAATCACAGCGTCTGGCTTCTCCTTTAAGGTAAACGGCCTAGTCTAAGCCAGCTCTTACCCTTGACACTATGGATGCTGCTCAACAGTGTAACCAAATGAAAGAACCTCCACCATGAAGGTCTCCTAAAAAACAAATCCTTTAAAAGGCCAAGTGCTCTGGCTTTCGCTTGCCTGACACTGGATGAGCTGAGCAGCCAGGACGAATGTGGACATCCACGGGCCTAAATGACTGGCTTACCTTTGGCCTATGTTCCTGCTTTGGAAAACTGAAATAAAGAATGTCCACCACATTGTGGTATAGGAGGAGACGCTGCAGAGCCCACCACATTGGACAATGGGAAGAGACCCTGCAGACAGGTCATACATAGGAACAGTGTTTTCCCAAGTCATGCATGTCTCTGGAAGGTGCTTCTGGGAGAATCTGATGAATGACCTGCATGACCCAGACTCCTGAGGGTAGGCTGGGCCTTACCATCTGTTCTTTCAAGATGGTATCCTGTTCAGGTAACAGTAACTCAGCTTCACCTCAGGGAATGGAGTTGCATCTCATGGGCTTGCAAATTTTACCCAAAGAGGCCATACCCACTGGGGGAAGGGAAAGAGGAGACATCTTTAAATAGTCCCCAAAACCAACAATCCACGCAAGGATGCTATAGACAGTAGAGTGGGAAAACACAACAGAAATTTTAGAAACTATGAAACTTATACATGGAGAACTTTTTTTTGTCATGGACCATGAAAATAAAAGTATTTAAAGAGAATCCAGTGACCAGAAAAGAGAAATGACTGTGGATTAGTAAGATAAATGATAGAGAAACACTGACCATTAAAAAATAGACTGGGGATATGATGTAGTGAGGGCTCAAATTTGGGATCAAGTAAGGACGGGAATTCTGGGTATCTGACACCCATATGAGAAGCTCCTGGCCCTACCAGGTGGTGGTGGCACACACCTTTAATCCCAGCACTCAGGAGGCAGAAACAGTAGGATCTCCGAGTTCGAGGCCAGCCTGATCTACACAGCAAGTCCCAGAGCAGACTCCAAAGCTACAGAGAAACCCTGTCTCAAACTAAACAAAAGGAAAAAGAAAAGTTTCTGGCCCTGGGAGGGTGGAGAACCCCTGGGCTTACTTCTCTGCCCATTTAGTCAAATCTGTGAGCTCCAGGTTTAGCGAGGAAGCTTTTCTCAAATCATACAGTGGAAAACAATTGAGGTAGACAGCTAACATGAACCTCTGGCCTCCACATATACACACGTGTGCATCCACCCACACACATGTGCATCCATCCCCACACATTTAAAATGTACACAAAGGCACAAGGGGAAGAGACGTGGAGGAGAGTGATGGCTGCCGAGCAGGTGGATGGTGCGGATATAACCAACTTTCATGTTGAACTCATGTGTGAGGCGAGAAGTTTGACAGGCCCGAGTTAGAAACCAACCGGAAGACGCTGACTGTTATCCTCATGTTTTTAAAGAGACATTCCCTGTAAGCTTGGTAGACTCTTTCAGAGAAACATAGAGCTAACCTGCTTTCCGGAACCACTGAAAGCTAAAAAGCTCCAGAAATCCTCTCAAGGCGCTTAGCATTAAAGATGCGTGAAAGCCCTTGGCTCAAAGCAGACTTGAAAATGTGGGGAGGTTTTCCTAAGCACTTCCAGAAGGCAGATATTTCAATCTCAGTTTAGGCCTGGAACATATGCTGCAGGCTGGCAGGGGAGGGTAGGAGATGCTAGGGAGTGATCAGGAAAGTTCAGCACACACTCCTAATCCTTTAAACAGCTCAGCTAAACTGTCTCTGCGGCACTCTGGGAACCACCCAACAGAACTAAGAGATGCTCTACAGTATCTCGGTTGGTACAGTGTCCCCCCCGGCATGTACTAAGTCCTGGGGTTGACCCCTAACACTGGGTAAACTAGGGGTGACAGTACACACCTGTAACACTGAAAAAGCCCCACATTTGCCCTGATGTGCCCAGCGGTCCTGGTACAGAACCAGCTGCCACAAGGATAAAAAAGTCACCAGGAGGTCAGTGTTGGTCAGCATGGTCACCTCAAGTCCACAAGGTGTTCTTGAACGGCATCTTAACAAGCGTGTCTCCAGACACCCCACTCTTCACCACAAGGCCAAGGTCAAGTTTGGAGAAAAGGAAGAAAACAAACAAAGCAAGAGGTTTTTCTAGAAAGTTCAGTTTGGGGTACTTATCATTTCAATCATTAAATGTAAACTATCTGGGCAAATAATTTTAAACACTATATTTTGTTTTTGGATTTTCTCATAAAGTTCTCTTAAAAGAAAGATTTGACTCTTGGTTGGTATTCTCCTAAAGATAGACCATGAATCACAGACTCTTAGGCATGACAATGGTATCTGAGGGAGGAGAAACAATGTAATTACATTTAATTAAATAAAAATAATATATGTGCATAATAAAACAACCAAATTAAACTGGAAAGCTAACTGAGTCAATGTCTTTAATCTAGGATGGCTTTGTACAAGACGTAAGGGAAGAGAGACTTGGAAAGAAGCCAAGTAAACGGATTTTTGCATTCAAAGTGATAAGTCTTCAGCTTGAGTGTCTACCATGTATAATCACAGTGCTGTTAACATTTTCAAAAGAATTGTTTTTCCCTACCAAGATAAAATAGTTTAAACTTGACTCCATAGAACAGAAAGGCGTCAGCCATTGACGAGTACAGAGTATCATGATTCTAAGTGTCCGATCATTCTGGAAGGAGTAAACTCTGGAGACATCAAAATGTCGGAGGACCGAGTAGAAGACTAGAATGGAGAGGCCAAGACACAAGGTCTTTAGGGCCTTAAAGTAGAGTGTCTGATACCACAGTGACAGACACAAGCTCCCAGCCGCACCGCAGTCCCCGCCCTCAGGGCGCACCGTGAGCCAGCGGAAGAGCCCAGTGCTTCCCATGGCTGCAGGAACCTTTGTATGTAAATGTGACTGCAGTGTGCGCACGAGTCTTCTTAGCTTCTCCTCAGAGAGTCTGATACAGCGCTTGGCCGCTGTGTTCCTCAGGGGATCCTGAGTCACTGCAAGCAGTGTGAATTTACATGTCCTACACAGCTGCCTTGAGATGGAACACTGTCGGGTCTGCAAGGAGCAGCCCTGAGTGGTTCCTTCCTTTAGTCAAGACCCATTGAGACAGTGGAGCTGATCTATTGGGAGCTCACCAAGGCCAGCTGGACTGTGACTGAAAAAGCATGGGATAAAACTGGACTCTCTGAACATGGCAAACAATGAGGACTGATGAGAAGCCAAGGACAATGGCACGGGGTTTTGATCCTACGTAATGTGCTGGCTTTGTGGGAGCCTAGCCAGTTTGGATGTTCACCTTCCTAAATATGGACGGAGGGGGGAGGACCTAGGACTTACCACAGGGCAGGGAACCCCGACTGCCCATTGGACTGGAGAGGGAGGGGGATAGGAATGGGAGGAGGGGGAGGGAAATGGGAGGCTGGGAGGAGGTGGAAACTTGTTTTTTTTTTCCTTTTCTCAATAAAAAAAAGAAAAAAAATAAATAAAAAGACTATCCTCAGATATATAATCTGTTGGAGTGTTTTGCACATGTGTGTGTCAGCTCTGATTTGATGCTGCACTATTAAATTAGTGTGTATAATGCATGTGTGTAAGAATGTGCACAGGTTTGTGTAAAGACCAGAGAACAACTCTAGCTGTCATTCCTTCGGTGCCTCCAATCGATTTTGTTTTGCTTTTTTTACATTTTTAATTAATTGTGTGTGTGTCTGTGTGTGTGTGTCTGTGTGTGTATCTTTGTGTGTACATGCACAAATGCACCTTGCACACCCAAGTTCATTCCCGTATGGAGTTCAGAGAACAAATCGTGGGTGTCTGTTCTCTCCTTCTATCGTATTAGTATAAAGTTTCTGCATCCCGATAAACCTCTCCACCGACACAATAATCCGAATCAGATTAAATCAAACTGAATTAGAGAAAGCCCAGGTTTAATGGATACCAGTGCTCTTGGGTGGCTTTCCAACCCCCCCCCCCCCACCCAGAGAGGAGCCAGGGAAGGAAGACAGGAAAACCACGTTTGTTCTCTGGGGTGCTGTTTAAATACCCTGTGGGAGTGGTTTTGATCATCTCTCGGGAGAAGTCATGGTTTGGTGGGCTTTCTCCGAGGTAGAGTCTGGACTGAGGCATCTCCCAGGGGAGGGGCCTTGGAATGGAACTTTTCACCCAAACATGCCAGACTCTTTGGATATATGAGTGCCAGCGGCTAAGGTGAAGCTTCCAACCAAACATTTGTTTCTAGGGATCAAACTCGGGTCATCAAGGTTGGATAAGTGCCCTCTAAGCCTTCTTGCTGGCTCCCACCTAGATTAATGTTTTTGAGGCAGGGTCTCTCAATGGCCTAGAACTCACCAAGCCCAGATTTGTCAGTGAACTCAAGGGGTCCACTTTTCTCCATCTCCCAAGCACTCAGATTACAAGTGTGCCACACTACTTGGTTTTAAAAAGTAAAAAACAAAAAGTGGGTTCTGAAAATAGTCTCGGCTTACCGTTCTCAAAGACAGAATGGTCAGCAGCTGAGCGTCTCCCCAGCCCTCCCCTTCGCTTGTGTTGCTCTAGCACACACCCACTGACACGAGACACACAGACACACATATGGGGTGGGGAGACAGAGAGATACAGAGAAAAAGAGATGACAGACTCTCAGAACGCTGCAGTGGTGCAAAGTGTAAGGGATTATTTGTTTCCCTTTCTTAACCAGCAGTTGGACATAAGGATAGAGGTACTGGCCCCCTGCAGCAACACAAGCAAGCAGCTTGAGACCATGGGTTAGCATCAACAGCCACCAGGCACCTGCCTCCACCAGGACCCATTATGCCACAGGCCACCTCCTCCCAGGAAGTTGGAGTGAACACTTCAGGCCACTTCAAGTCCTCTAGAAGGAGTCTATGAAGCTTCCTACAAATCAAGTTTCATTAAGCCGTGGGTATGCCACTCCCTCTGAGGAAGAAAATAGAGCCCTTTGCATAAATGCTCAGGAGAGCTATAGCTGGGTCTGTGGTATATGGTAGTCCCGTTTTCAGTTGGTGGTTTTAAAACAAAACGAAACACACCAGTATCTGTGTGCCTGTGCTTACTGCTTCTCTGTTCACAAAAGCACAGAAGTGGAATAAGTCTAGAAGTCGATCAACAGATTAGTGAATAATGAAAACACACAACACACAATGGACTTTCACTCAGATGTTAAGAAACATAAAATTATGAAATTTGAAGGGCAGTGAATGGATCTGGAAATTCTCTTAAGTAAAGTAGCCGAGATCAGAAAGAAAAGCGAAGAACGGAGGTGGTGAAACCAGTGACTTAGTCACTCCATAGGAATATGTGAAGGCTTAAGATTGGCAGGTTACAGTGAGCAGCTGCATACTTCCCTTAGTTCTACACACACGCACACACACACGCACACACACACACACACACACACACACACACACACCCTGCATACTCAGCACTCAAGCACTAGGAACCAGAGCACCAAATGCCCTCAGTACCAAGAGGAAGATGTATTAGTCCGCATACACAAAGACCTGTAAGAGGCAAGAGCTGTCATTCACTCAGTACACAAATACACCAATTCTGTGGCCTAAGCCACATTGGCGATGGAAATCTTTTTATCAACCTATCTTCTGAAATTTAAGGAGCTTCTCAAACTCCTTACATAAGAATTTATGTTCAATAATTCAAGAAATCCCTAGCTTTGCAATGTGATCTCTTGGAGGCAAACTAGTGCTGTGGAACGAGGACAGCATCTACAGTTAGCCAGGCTGACACGCAACAGTGACTCTTCTATAAACCTACACTGGCAGCTAATGGAAAAGGAACTCTCAAGTACCCAGCTGAGTCCTAGCTTGGATTACAGTTTCTCAACCCCAGGAGGAAGGAGGGGCATATGAGCAGAGTTTTCTTAGAAGCAAACACAGAACACGGGTAGAACACTCACCCAAGGGAAGGTAGGGGGCCGTTTGAGGCTAGCAGTCGCTGCTGGCAACCATTCGTTTCTTTTTATCCCTGCTACACCAAGTAGCAGGACCCAAACTGCCTTTTGGATCTGCCTTTCACCAAATGAAGCTTTGAGCACGTTATTTTAGAGAAATCATTGGGAAGTTTGGCTTCAATGTCTAAATTTGTTCTTACAATAAGAAAAGTTAAATGTCTGAAGAATGGGTCTCAGTGCCTCGCAAATGCCCAACATTATTAGGATTACTGAAATAGCCAAGACTCACCTAGAAAATGAAACAATATTATTCTAGATCTGGAATAAATTTTCAGGAGTGCCTGACTTTTCTAAAGAATAAGAAGCAGTTGTGACATTAGCAAACGTTATTTTTAAACCACAGTTCTCCTGAATTCCTATATTTGTTTCTCAGTTGGACTTGAGAATAAAGCACATGTTGGGGAAAAATCAGGTCTTAGATATTTCTCTCTTCAAATAATATATGTATATACTATATATATATATACTTGAATTTATGCTGCATTAATAACAGCGTTGATCTAAAATGGAGACATTTACAAAAGCCCACAGATGTCTCAGCAAGTTAATCCCTGCTGAGGAAGAACAATTCTAACTCCTGAAGGCACCGCCTAGTCTCCAGTCTTGGCTCATTTTGCATTTTATGACTTTTCGGTTTTCAGTGGAGTACACTGAGTTCCTAAGGTTATAAAGAAATTAAAACAGCAATAAATTTTCATTTTTTCTTTTTATACTCTAGCTCCAGTGATTGCTATCCACACACTGGAAACACAGGAAGAGCCGCAGAGCAGCCTGCGCTTGCCTTTATTCCAACCTAAGCAGGATTGATCAGATACTCAGGTTGCCGCTGTGCTGCTGTGCAGCTGTGCTGGGCTCACTTAGCTGCTGAAGCACTGCAGACCAGGGCATGACTTAGCCTACAGACCAGGAAGAGAATCTCATCATGTGCCCCACACATGTAAAGACCTTAGCAGACAGGGGTTGTCACTGATCTAGTATGCAAGTTTACCAACCACATGCCCTAAAGTGATGACGTTAGTGGTAGAAGTCTTGGTTGGATATCTGGCTCTAGGTGCTTCTGGTCCTCGGCACAGAGCTGGGAGACCTGGTCCTGCTGAATGTGTGACCTTTGCCTACCCAGGAAATGACAATGACACTCATGTCTTTCAGCGTGGAATAAAGCAATCTCCCCGCGTAATCACAGTCGAAAAGAGGATTAAGTTAAAAGGGCCTGGACACTGGTCAGTGGCTTGAGCTGTGCTCCCTTCAGTTGGTTCTTGTCAGATGTCCCTTCTGTGGGGTTCAATTCTTATCGCTGTCACTCTGAAGAGAGGCTTTAGTTAGTTCATAGGAGACTACAGAACTGACAGCCAAGCTGGTCAGGGAGAGACAATGAAATACACACATACACACACGAATATGTGTATCATCCTGTACCCTTCTTTTTCTTCATTCTAGTTGCTAAAAGTACAAATTAAATTTGTAGCCAAATCCAAGAATAAAGGGCTGCCTTAAGAAAAATCCTGAACCTGAGGAGATGGCCCGGTTGGGAAAATGGTTGCCATGCAAACATGGGGACCTGAGTTCAGATCCCCAGGACTCTCATAAAAGCAGGGTGTGACAGCATGGGTCCGCATCCCCAGCGCTAGGGACTCTAAGCAGGTTCCTGGGGCTTGTGGACAGTCACACAGGCCAGATCAGGGAGTTCTGTGTTCAGTGAGAGACCCTGTCTCAAAAGATAAAGCAGGCCAGGTATGGCGATGTACACTCTTCATCCCATCACTCGGGAGGCCAAGGCTCTAAAAGCTCTGTAAGTTCGAGGCCAGCCTGGTCTAGAGTGAGTTCCAGGAGAGCTCTGTAGAGAGACCCTATCTCAAAAAAAAAGAAAGAAAGAAAAAAGAAAAAGAAAGAAAGGATAAAGTGGAAAGCAATTAAAGGTATCAGTGTTGACCTGTGGCCTCTACAAACAAAAGTATATGAACACATGCATGCACATATGTACCCCTTAAACTCACAACAACATGTACACACACACATGCATGCACACACACATTCACACCCCCAAAGGCATACAAAGAGGAAGAAGGCTATCTACTCAGAACATGTAAGGTCTCAGTGAAGTAAAAGGAAAGGAAGATTGGTTTTAGCCACCGGGGATAACCACTCTTCTCAGAGGATTTCTGCCTTTCCGAAAATACATCCCAAATATTTTCCCCATGCTTAGACTCCAACCTCACCTTCCGGAGCATGCTCAGTTTGGAACTGTTACAGCTGCAGACCTGCTTCCCTCTCAACGGCCCTCATCTCAGCATAGGCATGTCTGCTTGTCCTCTGTCTTTAGGAGACACGGTTTCTGACTCGGGATTCCCAGGCTCTTCCCAGGAGCTCACCACTGGAGATGGGATTCCTCAACACTGGTCCTTGCCCACTCCAGTCTGCCCAGTCCCACCCACAGCCGTCCTCCAAACGCCATCTTTATTCACACAACTCGGAGTTCACCTCTCACCTCAGGAACTTCTCCACAGACTCCTCTTCTCTACTTGGACCCTCAATGTCACTAAAAATTCAGCATGTCCAAAAATTATACTTTCTTCCTAAAATTTTGATTCCTTTCATGTTCTTCATCTCAGTGAGTGGCTTAAGAAGTGGTCAACCTGTTCTTGCTCCAGCTGAGATTGGTCTCTGGCCTCTGCACACACATGCGCACATGTGGACACGCCGCTCATGTCTTTCCTTTGAGATTTCTTTTTCAAGGAAATAATCTTCTGATCTACTAGTATGTGAGACCTGGAGAAAGGCAAGCAAAGTATAGGGATCTGAGGCTCTTCTGGTAACAACGTTGAGATCTTTTTTTTTTTTTTTTACAACAAGCAGGAAAATGCTCACATTACAAATGCAGTAACTCCTGAAGTCCACATGTCTCAAAACAGCTCTTTAGAAACCTATTCCAGCAGAAACAATTTTGTAGAAACAAGACACAAAAAGAGGTGTGGCAAGATACAGCACTAGGGTCCCAAGGGTCATGAACCAGAATCCTGTTTCTACAACAGAATGCAATGGTACCCACCTGCTACCCTAGCTCTTGGGGGTCTGAAGAGGGAACCATCAATATGAGGTCAGCCTGGGCTGCCCAGTGAGAACCAGTCTCAAAGGGTGGAAGGGAAAGGAAAAAGAAAATAATTCTGTCTCCATATTCGCCTGGATCTTCAGGCTCTGACCTTACCAGAACGTTCTCACCAACGACCGTATTTTTAGAACATTTTCAGACATAATTCTATTAGTGACATTTGAAAAAGAGAGAGTAGAAAATTATAGACTTGGCTTTAAAGTTCAAGGTGTTAAAACTGTCTGCCTCTTCATTCTCCCTCTGCCTCCCACCCCTCCACTGCTGAGACATTTTCTACTTGGTCTCAGAGCTTGTGTCAAGAACCTTCTAGAAAGCCTTTCCTGATTGCCAGCCCTTGTTTTTAAAAACATTCTTGAAGAATTTATTTTTTTCTTCTTATTAGTTATCACAGTTTTCAATTATATATTCACTAGTAGAGAATTTTTCTGAGTTGGTTTCTGTTACCCCCATTAAACTTTGAGCCCCATGGAAACTGGCACCACCCACATTTTGTTCACTGTTGTAGCCAACAGCCCAGCCCAACACATTGATCGGCAGATCCTTGCAGAGTAAAGGAATTGAAGAGGGCACAAAACCACTACCATGGTGTAGAGAAACTGAGAACCTGAACTTGAACTTAGAATCCACATTGGCTTATGTCTCAACCTCCTTGATCCTCTCCTTTTGCTCACGGGAGAGCCAGCCTTTCTCTCTGGCTGGTGCCTGCAGGCTGAAGTCTAAGCAGTCGGTAGAATTCTGATGGCCCAGTTCCAGGGCCTTCTCAAACCAAGATGTCAAGAATGGCTGAAAAGCAAGCAGTCTGGACGCAGAACGTGGATGAGGTTTGAGTCAGTCCTCATCCTCCGTCACCCGGGCTCCTCTTGGGAATACCCCTCCCCCCTCTGGGAATACCCCTCCCCCCCCTCTGTGGTGCAGGAGACAATGAAGCCCTGGAATTCCTCTTGATGAACAGACTTATCTGTGGCCTTCCTTCCCATCTAGGGGTTTTCGAATTTATGGAGTGGGGTGCAAACATGAGTCATTACAGTGTGGGAAAGGTCACCAAAGTCAAAAGGGAGATGAGAAAAGAGAGACACAAGAGAGTAGAAGCAGCTCCCCTCCCTTCTCCCACCTTCTCATTCCCGACCCTCGCCTGTCCTAGGACTTCATCAGGTGGCTGGGCCTGGCAGTATGTAGTTAAATATGGCCATGGCCCTTTCCTGTCTCCTATGAGAGTTGCACCACATACCCATGCTTTCCCTAGGAGTAGCGCCGTGTAGGAGCTAATACACTGTGGGCTTGCCGCTTGTCTATATTCCCATAGCTTGTTCTTGCCTCTCAAAATTCAGTCCTTAGCCATTCGCAGAGTTGGCACCTTAAATGATAAAGAGATTCTGTAATCTTCGCGGTTACAGTCAATTTAGTGTGGTGACATACAAAATTCTCTATTCATCCTTCTAATTTGGTGGGGTGGGGGTGCAGTGGTAGGGACTGAACCCAGAGCTAAGGACGTGCTAGCCAAGAAGTGCTCTGCTACTGAGCTTTATCTTGGCTATGACATTTTGGTGCCAGTGTCTCACTGCCTAGGTCAAGCTAGCCAGGGCTGTAGGGCACCAAGTGTACAGTGATTGTCGCAGGCAATGTTTCTTCATAGTGTAGAAGCTCTCCTACTGTACTCAGTAGTGCATGGCACCTCAGAACACCCTTGAAATCACTAAAACTGACTCTGCTATTGAGAAAATGGTGGACCAGTGAGGTCAGGGAACTGTCCAGGGCAACAGGGCTGAAACAGGATTGCATCCTCTCTTAGCCTTGCCTTGGTTTATCCCCACCACACTCCAACTGCCTCTACCTTGCTTAACAGCTGCACACCCTGTTAAAAACTGCAGTCGTATTCCTGGGGCTTGCAGCACGCCAGCATGAAAAGCTTTAAGTTTGCCAGGAGGGTTAGACTGAAATAGGACGGTGTTCAGTGCAATCCCAGGAAGGAGGTGCATCCTCTGATGGGAGGAACATATTGAATAACTCATGGGGAATATGTTTTCATAAGACAGAAATAGCACGTTTATACAATCACATGGTTTGGACCCAAGCTCTTAGTGGTTTAGTGTGCCACAGCTTGAGACTGAGAAGGGGTAAGGGAGGCAGATGGATAGGAGATGACCTCATAGATCTGTTCTTAGGATGAGAGACTGTTGATAGGAGTCAGATAATATGGTCTGGTAAGCTCTTCACCGTCAACAAGCCTTCTACACACTCCTCTGTCAATGGAAGGAAGGAAGGAAGGAAGGAAGG
>NW_004949149.1:2136661-2139918 GCF_000317375.1 Microtus ochrogaster
TCTCTTTAAATAATTCTGCTTTGACTGCCTAATTATCTGTAATGAAAGGAATCAGAACCATGATACTGTATTTCCACTACCTAAAATGGAAACTCTAACCATGAAAAAGTTTCAGTTGGTATGTTGCTCATCATCATAAATCTGACATATAGAAATACAAACAAAAATATGTTGGTATGAAATAAGCAAATTTAGCAACAAAAAGTGCATAAGCCTGCATCATACACTGATTAAAACTCCTTTAGCAACATCATGCATAAATATTATTTTATAAAATCAGGACCAATTTAAATTATTAACATAATTCTTTAAATTTGATTCTATGCCATTAAAAACTCCTGATTTTAGGTGGGCGTGGTGGCACATTCCTTTAATCTCAGCACTGGGGAGGCAGAGGCAAGTGGATCCCTGTGAATTTGAGGCTAGCCTGGACTACAGAGTTCCAGGACACCCAGAACTATTGCACAGAGAGACCTTGTCTGGAGGCAAGAAAATAAAAAACAACAACAACAACAAAAACCCTCCTGACTTTTGAAGAGCCTGTCCTAATTGAAACTCATCAGATTAGGATTCATCATCTCCTGCATCCCTTCTCTGCTTCCTTCCTCCACCGAGGGCACCAACTCCTGTGCTTCTTTCTAACACAAACATCAACTCTGAACATTTGGATCTTGTTATAAAACCAGGTAGGAAGTCTGCTCTGTGAAAGGCAGAAAAACAATCAATGGAAAACTATAAAAAAGCAAGCTAAAAAACAAACAAGCTCATCTTAAATTAGGTTTTGTCTTTATCTTCTTTTACAACTCAGTAGTGGGAAAATGCACATCTCTATGAACGACTGAAGAGGAGGTGTAAGCGATGGAGAACCAAGGAGAACATACTGAAATCATGAGCCAGAATTGGCAAAATATGAGCAGTTTGAAGAGGTCCCCAAAGGGGGTTCGTCTACACTAAACAACATGCAGGGGAACGTGGAGGACAGGCTTGGAGAGTCAGGTCTGATGGCATAGCACGGAATTCAGTTCATTGTGAGATTTTTTTTTTTTTCGAGACAGGGTTTCTCTGTGGTTTTAGAGCCTGTCCTGGAACTAGCTCTTGTAGACCAGGCTGGTCTCAAACTCACAGAGATCCGCCTGCTTCTGCCTCCCGAGTGCTGCATTGTGAGATTTTTTTTTCTTAAATAGACTCTCAAAGGTGTACTGGCTTTGTCCGAGTATTGACATAAGCAGGGTAGCTGTGGTTTTGAAGGTTTTCCACAGCATGAGCTTCATGGACACAGATGTGGGAAACACGTGACTTGTGCCTTCATGGGCTGAGTCTGCACCTCACACAGCTACTTAGCATAAGTACTGAGGAATAAACGAAGCCAGGATGATCTGTTCAATTCTTTGTCTGGGTAGCAGTATCAGAGGCTACAGACAAATTACCACCCCGTGAATCATTCCTTTAGTATTTATTACACTGTGCATTCTGAAAAGCTCAACCGAAGGGATTCTATACGGTCATTCTAGATATACCCTACATAGTTACATGGGTTGCTATTTGTGGTCCCAGCAAATTAAAAAAGGAAGAGGAGAAGAAAGTCTTTAAAATGAGCCTCTCAAGGGGTTAGCATTTGGCATTTATCCAAATAAAATTGGTTTGACTAATCCAAACAAAGCCTATATTAAAATGGAAGCAGATGCAGAGATCCATAGTCAAACACTGAGCCAAGCTCAGGGTGTCCTGTTGAAGACAGGAAGGAGGGATCGTATGAGCCAGGGTGATCAAGGTCATGATGGGTGAACCCACAGAGACAATTGACCTGAGCTCATGGGAGCTCACAGACTCTGGACCTACATGAGATCAACCTAGGCCCTCCGCATGTGTGAGTGACAGTTGTGTGGCTTGCTCTGTTTTGGGGGCTCCTAGCAGTGGGATCAGGACCTGTTCCCAGTGCTTGAACTGGCTTTTGGGGACCTATCCTCCCTGCTTGGTTGCCTCTCCCAGAGCTTTAACGCAGGGGGCGGAGCTTGGTCCTGCCTCAACTTGATGTACCATGCTTTGTTGATGTCCCTTTCTGAACAGAGGACTGGATGGGGGAATGAGAGGAGATGAGGGGAAACTGTAGGCGGGATGTAAAATAAATGAAGATTTTTAATTAATAAAAAAATTGCAAAAAGATTTTTCGACAAGTACACATTTGGCTAGTAAAGAGGAAATTAGAAACTCCTAGTTCCTTGGTCTTGAGGTTAGAATAACACAAGAACCAAATCAAAGTTCTGGAATCAAAACAAGCACTGTACACATCTGGACATTGGTGTCTATTCCATTATCCTTTGATTTATAAGTGAAAACTTTATTTTGTTTTATTTTCATGTTCCGAGGAAGTAGTTAGTCCATTGTTAGCGTGATAACTTAGTATATTTCAAATATACTGGCAGACCAATGTCTTTTTTGTTCTTTGAGAACACAATGGTTCCATGGGGAAAAACAACACTTCTATTCTACAAATTTTTCAGGATAAAGTCGTAACTGAGGCCACTGCCATGGCTCAGCACATAAAGATGCCACAAAGTCTGGCAGTCCGGGGTCAATACCTGGGATTCATGTTGGCAAGGCCGCTCATTCATTTCCCAGCTGCCCAGACCAGAAACAATCACACAGAAACTAGATTAATTGCAATACTGTTTGGCCAATAGCTTATGTGTATTTCTAGCTAGCTCTTATACCTTAAAATAACCCATCTCCACCAATCTGTGCATCACCACAAGGTCGTGGCCTACCAGCAAGGTTCCTATGGAGTGTGTCTCCTACGGCAGCTACAAGGCGTCTCTTTGACTCCACCTACTCTCTCCTCCTTTGTCAGTGTGGACTTCCCACCTTGCCCTATTCTGCGCTATAATAGACCCAAAGCAGATTCTTTATTAACCAATGGTATTCACAGCATACAGAGGGGACTCCCACAGCAGACCCATGTGGTGGACAGAAAGAGCAGACTCTCACAGTTGTTCTCAGACCACCACACACTTGCCATGGCATGCACACACACACACACACACACACACACACACACATATCTGCACAGGCATGCACACACAAACACATCTGCACAGGCATGCACACACACACATATCTGCACAGGCCTGCACACACACATATCTGCACAGGCCTGCACACACGCACACATATCTGCACAGGCCTGCACACACACACATATCTGCACAGACATGCACACAAACACATATCTGCACAGGCGTGCACACACACATATCTGC
>NW_004949149.1:2140018-2173093 GCF_000317375.1 Microtus ochrogaster
CACACACATATCTGCACAGGCGTGCACACACAAACACATATCTGCACAGGCCTGCACACACACACATATCTGCACAGGCATGCACACACACACATCTGCACAGGCATGCACACACACACATCACTGCATAGGCATGCACACACATATATCGGCACAGGCATGCACACACACACATATCTGCACAGGCATGCATACACACATATCTGCACAGGCATGCACACACACACACACATCACTGCATAGGCATGCATACAAACACATACCTGCACAGGCATGCACACACACACATATCGGCACAGGCATGCACACACACACATATCTGCACAGGCATGCACACAAATGAGTAAATGTAATTTTAAAAACCTTGTAACCAGGGGAAAAATCCTACATTCTTAAGATAAAGAAAATAGCCATGTTCCAAGTGTACAGGAGAGAACAGTTTCCACAGGGAAGATCTAGGAACAAACCCATCATGATCAGCAAAGCAAGGGAAAACAGGAGAGAGAGGATGCAGGCAAACAAAGGGGGCTTAAGTGAGAGGAATGAGACCCAAACACCACAGTCTAGACCCAGGGATGCGCTCTTCATCACAGCTCAGCTAGTCAGAAGACAGGCAAAAGCGAGCAAGATTCACAGCAGCTGCCTCTGCAGGCTAGTGAGGGCAGAGCGACTGCAGAGATGATCTCTCTCATTGGTGAACTGGATTGTGCGTTCACACGTGACTGTTCCATTAATGTTTCTCATAGATTATGCATTTTGTTCAAATATGAAATGACAGAAATAAAATATCCTAAGGTGAGATTCCTAAAGGCTCGCGGTAACAGAACCAGAGCAGGGTCAAACACAAGCAAGGCATTTTACTCAGACTGGCTTTTTGCCACCACACTTTACAACTTCATTATGACAGTGTTCAGTGCCAGGGATCACAGCAGGTCTGGGTGGGTCTGTCTTCTGGGACCTTGGATCTGCTCGTTAGAACAGCCACATACCTCTCTCCCGGGGCAGGCTGCAGGGATTGAGATGCCCTTGTCTGTTGGTGAGAGAGAATGCGTTCTCACTGCTCTTTCCTGGAGGGCCAAGGTTTCTGAACACTGCCAAGGGGATGCTCCACCCTGCCTGCCCCGAGGACAGGAAGTGGATTCCATGGCCACAGCAGTCACTGGTCTGCAAGCTGAGGTGGATCTCTCACGGAGCAGGAACTCACTATACAGGTTGCTATTTCTCGCTCACAAGCGTGAAGCCGCACTATTTTTGGAAGCTGACTTGGCAGTGCATGCTCTATCTGTGTGTTCTGGATCCTGGATCCCATGGGCTGGGGGAAGCAAAGAGATCTAGCCGAGACAAACCCTGTGAGCAAGGCTGATAGCAGAGCGTCACGGATGAGAGCTGTCATGTCAGCAAGTAGGACCCTGGCCTCCCCGTCCATATACAGTCAGCTGACTCAGCAGAGCATCCTTCTGCAGGCCAGGGTGGTCAGCCCTCTCCCAGAACTCAGCTGACCCCTGGCAGCCCTCCTCCACCGCCGTGTCTGCTCAGGCTGCACAACACAGCCCCAGAGATGGGTGACTTGCTTTCTATAACAGAACCCAGTCACCCAGTACAGCTCACGGGAATCTGAATCGAGCCTGAATTAAGCGGTTTTGTTTTACGTTGATAACTTCCTCAGTCAAGTTCAACCAGAGCTACACTGAGAACTTTATGTGTGTGGGGGGGGAGGGGGCTTCCTGCACTGAAGCAAGGGGTTTTAATAGAAAGCGCATTTAAAGTATTTCTTCTGATTATCTGATGGGGGAGGGGCGGCATATGAGTGCCCATGAACACAGAGGCCAGAAAAGTGCTGGCCCCCTGGATCTGGAGTTGCAGGCAGCTGTGACGCCCCCAGCTGTGGACACTGGGAACCAAACCCTGGTCATCCACAAGGCTAGTATGAGCTCTTACTGCTGAGCCGTCTCTCTGGCCTCTTAAGGAAATTTTAAATGAGCACTATGTAAGGGGGTGTGGGATTCCAAGGGGGGTATGATGGACATGCGCTTCCCTCTCATTCCCGCAGCCCTGTCCCTGATGGGCGACTTGAATTTTACATTAGTGTCTGTGCACCAACCAGCAGTCCAGTCTGCAAGGACGATTTCTTTCCTCTTACAGTGAAGGTTGGCACATTGGAGACAGTTCTATACCTAGTTTTTGTTTGTTTAATTTTTCCCTCAACCTAAAATAGGAGCAATTATTCAATCCATTCACACAGAACTGATGTTTTTGCGTATTTTACAACATTTGTGAAATCCTGCCCTGTCGATATGCTATAATTTTCTAAATGATCTGCCATCGCAAGCCTCTAGACTACAGTGCTAGAGTTTAGATTATACTCCTATCAAAAACATGAACTGGGCTGCAGCACGACCTGCATAAATCTTACCTCACGCACACGCGTGCCTGTGCCTGCGTGCCTGCCCGCTGCTGGGAGCACCGTGTAGCCGGCTACATGCTCCCGCACATGACAGGAGGTGCTGTGCTGTTCCCAGGGTGTTTGTGAGAGAGGATTCCAAGGGGATGCCTGCTGCAGCCAGATGGAGTTCCCTGCAAGGCAGGAAAGCATGCAGACTATTGCCTCTGTGCATCTGACTCACACTCTCTTATTCTGGAAGGTTCTTACTGCCTTGTTCCCCCAGTTCAAACTCTTTTCCCTCCAGGTATCTTCCCTCCCTTTTGTTGCCCATTGGTGTCCACATAGGACTCCCCAACCACTTCTTTTCTGGTTTTGTTTGTTTTGGTTTTGGTTGTTTTTTTTCTTTTTGGTGTTTTTGGTTTTTTTTGGGGGGGGGGGTTGTGGTGTTTTAAAGACAGGGTTTCTATGTGTAACATAGCCTGTCTTTGAACTCTTTGTAGACCAGGCTGACCTCTAACTCACAGAGATCCACCTGCCTCTGCCTTCTGAGTGCTGGGATTAAAGATCATCACTGCGCGACTTCCAACCAATTCTTATAGTTTTGCTCTTCTGGTATTTCTTGGGTGACTTTGACATCCATGAATCATTCCTGCACTGGCCTTCTGAAGTAGCAAAAACAGTGGTTATCTCCTTGTGGGCGTGAGGTCCAAGTGTAGCTGTGAAGCAGCAGGGCTAGGGTGTTTTAAGCATTCCTAATTATCTAGCTTTCTTTCCGCTGTGGGACATAACACTGTACATCTTAACCGGGAATGGTTAAGCAGTGATAAAGAGATTAAACTTGAGGCTGAGCGGTGGCCCATCTCAAAAGAGAGAGGGTGGGGAGGGAGGGGGTAAGGAGAGTGGAGAGAGAGAGAGAGAGAGAGAGAGAGAGAGAGAAAGGGAGGAGGGATTTAGTCTAAGATGTGGTCCCATCCTGATGAGTTCCTGCAAAGCCAGGGAGCAACCTTGAATTATAAAGGCTCCCCCTCTCCATCTGCTGAGCCTTTTGCCAAGGAGGGCTTGCATGAAACCTGCCCTCGGTTTTCACTGCTGAGAGTTTTCTTACTCTCAAAACTGTTTGGTTTTGATTGCTTTTAAGGGTGATTTATGTATGATCATAATGTATGGCCAGACTCCACAATAAGGTCACCCTTTGATAACAGCCTCTGGCTTCAGATTATTAGGAACAGTTCAATAGGCACTTGTGCATGTGTGTGTGTGTGTGTGTGTGTGTGTGTGTGTGTGTGTGTGTGTGTGTGTGTGTGTGACTATCAATATGCTTTATAAATAAGCCTCTTTCGGTGCAGCCCTCACCATGAACCTATGCCCATGCTGTCTGTCATGCACACAGTGGCTCAGGATCTCTAGTATCTCCTCTCCTCGCAGCCTTTGGGCCTTTGTTCAGTAGACAGTCTCATCCCTCTCGGTGTGGGGGGATCTGGCTGCAGCTTTCACTCTGGCTCCCTTGCAAATATTGCAGAAAGCTCAGCAGAGGAGCGCTGGCCTGGGATGCAGGGAACGGAGCTGACTTCGGGATTTGCCTGGACTCATTTGAAGTAGGAAAGAGCTTGAGTCTCCTCTTGGCTTTGGCCTTTGCAGGTTTCCTGGTAGAGGAGTAGAAAGCACATGTGTGTGCCTACGAACGCCTCGAGGGAACTGAGATGGAGCAGGCAATTATTTGGGAAGCTCGTGCTCCGTCAGACGCTGGTAGCAGCTATTCTTAGGTCTGAAAAGGCAACTCAATACTGTTAATGCCAGCAGTACCCACAATGCAGCCTTGATTTGTGCCAAAGTGGACCAGGCCTGTGGTCCTTCCTGGGCAGGGTTACGATGGGTGTCATTGCCTTTCTTAGAATTCTCTGCCCAAGAGCTGAATGCTAGCTGGTATACTGGTGTTTTCTCCTTTTCGGGGGGCGGGGGAGCATCAAGGAAGTAACTCAGCTTCTCAGCACTGAGGAATACGGCTTAAGCATTTGCTGAAATCAATTCTTAGCTGTGGTCAGCCTATGCAATTCAAGTAGACTGTAGGGATATCTAGTCCTAATTTCTCTTCCATACAAAGACAATATTAAAAACTGGGGAAATGAGGGGACTTCACTGTGGCTGGGGAAGATCCAGAAGACTGTGCTCACTCCTGTAAGATTGACCCCTCCCCCATCCCCGACTGTGGCCAGAACAGTCCTGCCTATAGACAAAGCAGTTTCCATGGTCAAAGAAATCTCATAGATATGGTGAAGTTAGAATCTTGATTTTGTAATTATAAGAATTCATATAAAAGGGGGGGGCAGAGAGAGGAGATCACAGTGATGTAGCTTCAAACCAAGGTACGTAGGCCACATCTGGGAGCTGGAAAAGCCAGAAGAACCACCTCCTTCAGAACCTCATAGAGAAACACTGCCCTGCCTGCCCTTTGGTCAGTGTTCTTTCACACCCTGGACCTCTATGACAGTGAGGTAATAAGTGCCGTGGGTTTGCTTGATTCAGCCGTCTGTGGAGCCCTTGCCTGTGTCTTCCTATCTGTGGACCTCTTCCCACAGCAGCAAGAGCAGTAAGGCCCAGAAAGACCACGCTTCAGGGGTTGGACAGATGGTTGAAGGGTAAAAGCATTGGCCGCTCTTACAGAGGGGCAGGATTCAGTTCTCAACAACTACATGGGTCACAACAGCCTATGCCGACCCTTCCCCTTGACAGCTTCTCATGGTCCCTGAGGGATCCCTTTTGCAGTGCGTGCACACACAGTAAGTAGTAAATTTAGCCTCTTTTAAAAGCCACACTATAGCCCTGTGTGGTGGCACATATCTTTAATCCCAGCATTTTGGAGGTAGAGGTTTGTGGACCTCTGTGAGTTCAAGCCTAGCTTGTTATACATAGTGAGTTCAAGGCCAGTGTAGTCTACACAGTGAATTCAAGGCCAGCCAGGGCTACGTAGTGAATTCTAGGCCAGCCTGGTCTACATAGTGAGTTCCAGGCCAGCCAGGGCCTCATAGTGAGTTTTGAGCCAGCCTGGTCAACATAGTGAGTCCCAAACCAGCCAAGGCTACATAGAGAGACCCTGCCTCAAACAACCCACCACCACCACTTCCTTTGGCTCCTGAGCACCACCCCAAATTACACCTCAGGACTTTGTTATCTCCTCATATGACCATGCCAGCCTGTGATGGACATCTGTTTTCTCTGACAGAGATGCTGGTCTGAGGGACAGGCATCGGAAAACCTGGAACCCTAAGGAGGGAATGCAAGGGAGGCCCATGAGTTCACATCCTTCAGCGACAGAGAAAGAGAGAACTTAAAGCGTTTCCCAGACAGTGCCAATTGCATGCCTTCCTACCTGGAGGAGGAGGAGTTGTGCAACCATGGATTTTCAAAGGAATTTGCATTATTTTAAGAATTTCAGTTTTTAAATGACTGATTGGAACTTGAAATAAAGATGAGATTATTAACTTGATTCTGCTCTTTCTGAATTTTGAATAATTATTCCATAATTATACTGGGAAAGAGATCAAGCATGTTTTTCCCTATTCTCTGTATTTATAGATAGAATTATTTCTACATAAGTTATTCTTCTCAAATTTCAGTCAGCATATATTTTTTCAGATTTGGAAAGAAATTTTAACTGCTCTTCAGCAACCCACATAGGTAGCTGCCTTTTGCCTTAATCCGAATCATATAACAGGCTAAAGTCCTGACACACCTCGTTGTCTATTTCTAGCAAGGAAATGAACTTTTATTATTTTAATTTGTTAGCCTGGCGAGCTTTTAGAAATTAATATTTGTGAAATATTTTTTCAAGTGAAAATCACTGAGTTCAAGAAAGCAATCGTTATGTTGTTTTCACGGCTACTCACAAAAGAGAAGGCAGTGCTGGTTCCTAGAACCAGCAAACAGAAGAGATTAGTACCAGACAATAAACACAATACCTTGCCCTGGAGGGCAACTTCCAGAAATCCTTCAGTTGACACAAGAAAGACTTTAGCTCCCGGGTCTTTCCAGGGTGGATGTGTGAGCAAAAGGATCACAAGTTCTGAGACAACAACGCACAGGAGGATTTTCTGAAGCTGGGGCTGTCGCTCAACGCTAGAGCCTGAACCCGTGAGTTTGATCCCCAGCACCATGGAGACAAAGGAAAAGAACCCGTGTTGCATGGAAACCTGTCTCTAACCTAGAGCATTCAGATAGGTGCCAAAACCGGCCGGAGGAAGAAGGAAGGAATCTCCCCCTCTGGTTTCTGTCCGTCCTTGATTTCCACACAGATAATCAATGAGGGACTTCAGTGGAACAAAACTCTCTCTGAACAAACCAAAAGTGTTCTTCCTTCCTGTGCAGTCCCAGGTCTGGCTAAGACTTCCTCAAGCAGTGAACCTGTTAGCAGGCGCCCCCAGCTCACATAAGGAACTGTCAGAATATAAATATTTAACAGATCATTAAGAGTTGTTTAATGTGTTTAAGATAAAAGGCCTGTAACTCAGTGCTTTGATTTACATGTTCCATTGTTATGGTATTACAAAGATACATATCTGAGGATTAGAATTATTGATTGACTATTGTAAATTATTTCCATCCTCTTCAGGAAGTGTAGTTTGTACAAATGGTAGCTTCTACCCGCAAAGTGATAATTTATCTGTTAGGAATCTATGGCTTCCCTTACTCTGGCTGTCTTTAAGCTACCTGCAGGCTGCAGCCCACCTTTCCTTGGTCTTGGACCGTGTCCCAGGCCTCAGCTTCCTCTTCACACAAACTGTGGAGTGTGACTCAGCAGCCATTCCCTGACTGACTCTAAGAAAAAATGCTCTCCTCTGCTCCACGGCAGCTCTTCCTAGTTCGATGCACATCTCAAACCTCTGCTGAGGTCTGCTTAGCACTGGGATTTTCTTTGGCTGGGCATTAGCCAAAAAGAAATTACCATGACAACAGCACTGTAGTCCTGACTTTAGATTCCAGTTCAACTTACATGGCCTTGGTGTAAAGATCACACAACCCAAATTTTCCCACAATGTTGAGTTAGTTATTAATTAAGAGAACTGTCAGGGAAAAGTCTTGCACACTAACACATCTGTATCTATCCCTATACCACCTTAGAAGAATCAGGCTTTAGCTTCCTATAATAAGGGTAAACCACTACAGCCTGTGGCAGCACTTGCCAGACAGGCATCCCAAATGTTTCAAATGTTTCTAGTAAGGACTCTGTTGCCTACTTCAAATATTTGGATAGACTACTGTTTTGGTTTGAATGAGAAATGTCCCCCATTGGCATTTGAACCCTGGGTCCCCAGACTGTGGCACTGTTTATGAGGCTATGGCCCTTTTAGGAGGTGGACCCTTGCTGGAGGAAGTATGTCACTGGGGGCGGGCTTTGAGAGCCTCACCCACTCTCTGCTTGTGCTCCCTGCTTCCTGTGTGGTCAAACTGTGCTCTCTTAGCTTCCTGCCCCTGCTGTTATATCTTGCCCACCAGTGTGGCTGTCTGGCTCTTTGAAATCATAAACTAAAATCAATTCTTCCGGAAGCTGCTTTGGGCCATGGCATTTTACCACAGCAGCAGAAACGTGACTGATACAAAAAAACAAATTCATACTTTAAGAACCTGGAATCATTGGGTATTTGTGGTATTGCCATTGCTGTTATACCGGCATTTAATGCATGCCTGTGAGATATTAATAAGACACAATTTAAAGTTTATTTGTGAGAGTAAAATATCCTCTTATGTAAGATAAGCCCCTAATGATAGCTATGCCCTGCCTGAGCTTGGGGAAGTAAAACCATGCAAGAGCTGAATGGCAGTGAAATTCAGAAGGGACTTGCCCCAGAAAAAAAAGAAAGCAAGAAAAAGAAAAGAAACAGTCTAAAAATGCAGCAGTGTGTTTGAAGAAAATAGAAAAAGTATTGGTTGGACATATTGAAAGCCAGGCAAATGAAAAACTGATGCAGTTGTCAGCTCCAGGAGAAACAGAGAATGGGTAGCCATATGTCATACGTCACCTGACACCTTCATGAACAGTATTTGCATTGAATGAATGCTGTTCATCCCCTGAGATGTGAAAAAGGAGCTGAGGATGGCAGAGATTAGCATCATCAAGACTTAATTCACGGTAGCAGTTTGTCAGTAGAAAGTAGAAAGTGTAAAGTCAGGTGCATAGGACTCCATCTCTGTAGGACTCCACCTAAAAGGACTCCACCTGTGTAGGATTCCACCTGCATGGGATTCCACCTGCATGGGATTCCACCTGCACAGAATTCCACCTGCACAGGATTCCACCTGCACAGGATTCCACCTGCATAGGACTCCATCTGTGTAGGATTCCACCTGCATAGGACTCCATCTGTGTAGGATTCCACTGCATAGGATTCTGTGAAGCTGTGCAGTCTTTGCATCTGACTAATTTCCATCTGTGGTTTTTTTTTCACTTGCAATAGTTTTTAATAAAGTTTAAAATAAAAAAATTACAGTTTAAGGAATGCTAGTCAGAAATGTGGAAGCAAACACATAGGAAGCTGTGGAGGAGAATTGGTGGTGGGTGCATGGGTAAAAAGTGTAAAAACGTAAGTTTTAAGGGTACAGAAAGCTGGGGCTTTGATTATAGAAGTATCAAAAGTGGCCCAGAACTGATGTTTCTTCTATTATTTTGCTGATGGAGAACAAAGGAGGCCTAACCTTGAGCCGGCTACCAGAATAGGCTAGGCTCTGTTTCCCTCTCTGTCCAACAAGACAGTAGTTGAGATCACAGACAATGAAACCCCCTCCCAGCTCCTAATTCCCAATCCTGTCATTCCATCCTCATCCCAAAACGCTGACAGGAGCAGAGTGCTCCCTCTGCCTTCAGGCTGATGCACGCTTGTAGGCTGTGCCTCTTAGAGGCTGGAGTGTCTCTTCAATTGCTTTCTGTCACTTGCACGGACATCAGGAATTTACTCTCACAAGGCGTAGCTGTGTGCCCGCGAAGGTGGTGTGGCCTTTGTTTCTTGCTGTGCTTCAATACCCTTGCCAAGCCTGTGACAGTTGCTTTAAGATGTCAACCCCTTAAGAAGACGGGGTGGCTTTCTTGTCGTGACCCTTTTGCACAGCAGTGACTGTGCCCACGAGGCTGGAAAATACGCTTCTTGTGTGTATGGCTGATCAATAATTCCCGCAGGCAGCGAGGCATGCTCAGTTTGTCATAGAGGAAAAGAAAAATGGGAAACATTACATCAAATATGGTTTATGCAATCCACAATATCCGGAATTCGCTTCAGTATCTACTCAGAAAGAGAATTTAATTTCAAATATCTAAATATCATTTTTGAAATACTTGACCTTCAACTTCCATGGATGTTTTATATTTCAGCACATTACACTGAGGCTTAGATGCTACTTTTCTTCAAAAACACTTGATTTGTACTTAGATTTCGCCAAAATCAGGGGAAATGAGAAGCGATTTCAAATACTCAACCTGTTTCAAATGAACTTTAAAGGTTTTCTGATAACTGGACCTAGTATTGGGTTTGAGTTAAGATCAAATTAACAGGGCCTAAGGTGGGAGGATTCATTCCCCTGACCTCAGGGCTGCACTGAAGATGCCAGCAGCGGGGGGCTAGAGACAAGCGGAGCGCGGTGCCCACTAGAATACCTAGTCAGTACCCTGTTCAGTGTTCACAACTGTGCTCTCGTCCAGTCAGAAGCAAAGCAGACAGGAGTCTCTAGTCATAAACTACACACGGCTCCAACTATCTTCAGAGCAATGCACAGAGCTAAACCATAAGACACTTCTAAAGAATGGTTCTCCTTTCAAATTGAAAATGTGGGCAGAATTCATGCTTCTATATGTTTTATTCTCATTGGAGCTGGTGCTGAGTTACTTAAGGACACATGCACACAGGCACACACAATGTATTGTGCATATTAGATTTTTCTTCTATTTATAAAACAAATAAAAATTGAAGGGTCATATGTAAGAAGCATTAAAGTGTTGCTGAGGTACAAGCTATTATATCGTATTTGTGACATTAAAAAGCCATGAAGAAAGACACAGGGTCATAGTTTTGAGTTAGTCTCAGTTGCCCCAGAGGCAGAACAAGATGAGGCTTTAGATAGATCCATGCCAAGCGTTTGTTTGAAAGGTAGTTCCAGGAAACTCCTGTTTGGGTAGACACAGAAAGAAGGACGCCCAGAAACAGCACACTGTCCAGCAGCCTATGAGGAACGAGGCTAATACCACTTGGAAGTTTGGCAAAATGGTGTAGAAATGTGTTCAGAGCTATTCCAGCCCTGGGAGAGAGGCTGTGGTATTTGTACACAACTTCCTCAGTCATTGGGGCTACACCCAGGTGGCAATAATTCAGTGCCCAACCCTTAGTGGTCCGGAAAAACTGCTTGGTCAATGAAATCCAGGCAACGGCAGTTGAAAATCAGAACAGTGTGTCCTGAAAAGCCTGCATGTGGTTTACAGTAGGGTAATGGACCATATCTGCTCGACACTTTGACTTACGAACATGGAAAGCAGGTCTGCTTCCAATTCTGGAGCTGCTACGCAATGCACGCTCGCTGCCCAACTCTCTCCCAGATCAGACCTGAAGACCTGAGAGAATTTGCTGGTTTCCTCTGCCCTAAGAACTACTGGAGGAGAGAATAAAGATCAAGGAGATGCAGGGACGGCTCGTGCACATGAGAGTATAAACCTTGCACAGCAAGACTCACCATGCCCAGTCCACACTGCCCATTAGGTCGAAGCTTGTGAGGCTTTGGAGCTAGGAGAGCCTGTCTACTGCCCACCAGGGCTTCGCTCCCCATGCTTCCAGTGGCTACTCTCTATCTGACCTTAATATGGCTGAGCTCACAGTCTCTGTCATCTTTCCACGGGGAACACCGTGGGGATTCCCACCTTCCACACATCAGACTAGCAAAGTTGACTTTCAAAGAGGGATTTTTCCTGATGTGGATTTTGAATAAGGAAAATTTCATTTCTCAGACTCAAAGGCAGCTTGTTGAATACTAACAAGACAGATGAATCGGGTAGTGAGACATTTTCTAATTAGACAGTAAATGGGGAGTCCCAGCTCATTGACAACTAGACAGAATGAGTAAGAGGGCATTTGCTCACTCTCCTGGCTTATGTAGCATTGCGGGCACAGGCCGTCGTTATCTGGAGACCCCACAGAGTCAGAATACCGAGGGCCTTACATTGCAATCCAAGGTTCTTGCTTGTGGATAGTCCGATCGGCAGTAGGTGATGTTTTCTCTAGTAGTTGTATGTAAGGCAACATGCAAGCCCCTGTCTTTTTTGGCCATGTAACTGATTCTGACTGAAATGTATGCTTTTTTTTTTCACTACCTCAAGAGAGGAGCATGGGCTTAGTCATTACCTAGTAGCCCAGTCATGTTCATCTTTGACCTCGAAGATGAATTTTCTTTTCATCTGCCTTCGAATATCCTTTTGTTGACAAGTGTGGGTGGGATGTCAGTCCTCTGATGCTCCAGAAATGATCTGTTAGATTTTTCACAACTTCAATATAATATCTGAGATGATCAGCTTATACAAATAAAAGTTTTCCTGGTGCACAATTTTGGAGGTGTCTGTCCATAGCCAGATAGACTCATTGCTTTGGGGTTTATATTAGGGCAGGATATCATGGTGGGAATACATTGTTTGGTATGCCAACAATGTAATAGAGAGGAAATAAAGAAAGAAGGCCTGGAGCCCATCACCACCTCCATGGGTGTGTCCCTACGTGATAGGTGTCTTCCAACCACACTCCATCTCTTTTTTTTTCTTTTTTCTTTTTTTCTTTTTTTTCTTTTTTAAATTTATTTATTTATTAAGGATTTCTGCCTCCTCCCCGCCACCGCCTCCCGTTTCCCTCCCCCTCCCCCGATCAAGTCCCTCTCCCTCATCAGCTTGAAGAGCAATCAGGGTTCCCTGACCTGTGGGAAGTCCAAGGACCGCCCACCTCCATCCAGGTTTAGTAAGTTGAGCATCCAAACTGCCTAGGCTCTCCCAAAGCCAGTATGTGCAGTAGGATCAAAAGCCCATTGCCATTAGTTCTCAGTAGTCCTCATTGTCCGCTATGTAAGTCCGGTTTTATCCCATGCTTTTTCAGACCCAGGCTAGCTGGTCTTGGTGAATTCCCGAAAGAACATCCCCATTGTCTCAGTGTGTGGGTGCACCCCTCGCGGTCCTGAGTTCCTTGCTCGTGCTCTCCTTCCTTCTGCTCCTGATTTGGACCTTGAGATTTCTCACACTCCATCTCTTAAGCCACTGCTCCCTGATAACATCAGGAACTAAGGAACAAGGCATTGACACTGGAGCTTTTAGGGCATTCTTTCCGCTGGTCTGGGTTCCCTTGTCAATGGCTGACTGGAGGGTCCTTCCACAAGTCAGGAGTGACATGTTGTCCATAAATCCATGTTTGTTTCCACGCTGGTGGCAGTTAATAGAACATACTTCATTCCCTGCATCTTTGGATCTAAATGCAGGGTTTACACTATCTGTAATGCCTTTGACATTTATTTTAACAAATAATGCAAGTGATGCAATAATAGTTCTTATGTATTGAGCATTTCATCTGAACTTGTCCACTTCATCTCCAGTCGGCATTCTGAACTGGGTGCATTGACTATCATGAGCTACAATGGCCTTTTAGTTTTAAGATTACTGAAGGTTTAATAAATCTTGCAGAGTCACCCAGCTAGATGCTATAGCAAATTATTCTATTTAATTTTATTTAAGACTTGAGAGGGAGAAAAATGTGCTGGAGAATTTTAGTCCCTCATAATCTTCTGTTTTATGATTTCATTAATCTGATCCTAAGTGATATTCAGATATTGAGCTTTGGTCCAAACCAAAATTCAAATTTAAAATGTTTTATAGACGAGCAGAAGGATCATGGGTTTATTTGTTGTAATTAAAGTGACTCTAATTAAAACTCCATTGTTATAAAACCAATCAGTACTCTGTAATTGATTTCATTTCAATCTCAACCCTATTATATCATAATCGTTACAAAAACTAGAAATAAGTTATTTGTGAGTCTGATTTACTGATCATGTCCCAAGAAAAATGCTACAGATGGGGCTAGCGAGGCCTCATTTTGTACTTAGAACTTCCCCTGTATCTCACAGAAATCTGTAAGGATTTCTACAGACTTGACAACAGGCACACGGGGATGTTTGGAAAGTGTATGGTCTACTAGTTAAGTCCTGATCGCTGTTCCCGGGAAAGCAGACCCCTTAGAGAGCTGCTGACCTCTTGTGAGCTGCTGGTATCGGTTGTAGTGATAAATAGTATGGTGAGGATTCAGTTACTTCAGTGACACACCACAAAGGACTGTTTCCAGTTTATAACAGAGAACTGGGGTGGCCCAAAGTGTCCTGTGTTTATCTAACAACCCACAGACGTTCCTGTTTTGAACTTAAATATCTTCTGGAGAAATCCTATCAACTGATTTGCATAAAAAAATCACCAGTTTGGCTCCTAAATAATAAAGTTTTAATCCTCAATTAATCGTACTTTGAATTTAAATATCCATACCCATACTATAAAGTGTATTTGCTGTCAAAAAGAGTAGGCTCCCTACAATATCCTTCCTATGCCCCAGTGTGCAAAAATGCAGGGATCCTACCAAAGGTGTCTGGTTCTATGTAGCAGAAGCATCTCCCTGAGGTAGGAAGTCTGCTAGAATACTGGCAGCTGTGGGAATGGCCACTCTTCCAGTTTAGGGTGGCTCTGAGTGTTTGGACCAGACAGGTGTTCACAGTGTAACTGGGTGTAGACATTCTTTTCTAAACAGACGAAGACACTAGAGGTGAATTCTATTGCAAATGCTGCACAGATTAATTGAAGGGAAATTAAGTTAGACAACACGCAGGAAGGACATGAAAACGCCTCAAGCTTCAGCCCCAGCTGTGTGGGATGCAGAGGAGCTGTTTGGGGTTTGTCTCAGGTGATCTCGTTAATGGGAGCAAACAGGAGAAGGTCCAGAGCTTGGCTGACTTCAGTTTTGGCTTGCTCGCGAGTCAGTCTTGGTGTCGGCTGTTTCTGGCCTCATTTCTGACTCTCCTCTTGTAGGGAAGTTTGTCCCCTCTGTCTCTTGCAGTGCTAACGCGTTCACTAGCTTAGCCCCCTAGGAGTTCTTATTTAAGACCACCGGGGTACCTGCAGGCATGCTGCACGAATCAAGGCATTCTTTCCACACAGCACAAACTTCCTGTGCGCCCAGTCTGCACCTCGGGGAGGCAGGCAACAGGTGGGGTTCATCACACTGCCAGGATTTGGCCACCTGTGTTGTGGCAAGAGGAGGGTGGCGGAAGGCAGACTGATTTGTGTTTGGCACTGGCAAGGTAATGGTAACGGTAGCAATAAAAGCTACCATGTACTTAGTGGTTTTCCTATGGCGGGCCCTGTGCCCGGTTGTTCTATGCGAATTACCTCATTTCATAGTAGGACAGAGTATTTCCTGCTGCTAGGTGCTTTTCTTCAAGAACTCTTGCGGTCAAGATCAGTAATGGAGACCGTGGGTGGGATAGGGTGTGGGAGGTTGTCAGGGAGACATAAGGTATGAGGTCATTCTTTGGAAGAAGGGTGAAAGGTCAAGTAGAACAGGACAATATTTGAGCACGGTGATCTTGCATTTCAATGGAAGCTGTTGACTTCTGAGGCCTTTCTCCCTGCTTCTGTCACAGGGCGACATGGAGGCCCTAGAAAGGCGGAGTTGGCAGGGGAGTTATCTGTGGATAAACGGAAGAGCAAGGGCGTGAAGTGCAAGGAGTTTCTCAGTGTGATGAGTCCGGGTAGGGGGAGCAGCCTGGTGGGGGCTGACTGAAAGTAGAGGGCATCAGTGCCCAGAGAGCGATGGAAAGACAGGAAGCAGCATTCGGGAAGTACTGTACTGGCAGAGTCTCTAATGGGGGTCTGGAGAGGACCAGAAGGAAGGAGCAGCCAGGCAAAGCCTTCAGCAGGTGAACTCTTGTTAAGGCTGGCGTTCCAGCCTGAGGAGGTGATGGTTAAACTGAGAATCACAGGCATGATAGGAGGAATAAACAAGAGCTGGAACTGTTTCGCGAAGGGTGCTGGGACCATTCCAGGAGAAGGCTAGGGCAGTACTGTCCAGACTTTCCAAGAGACAGAGAAAGGGAACACGAGTTTGAAATTGGGCCGGGTTGGATGGTATCAGGCTGTTATAACCATTTATAGTTATTTGGTCTGCAATAAAAAAAAAAATGTGGTCAGCATGTGGGAAGCCTGGGCTCCAAGAGCCGGTAAAGGTAACAACGGCCATCTGAGAAGTAGCTCGTCACAGAGCCCAGTGAAGGAAGAGGCATTGGTTGTCATTTGCACACGGATGGAGTGCAGTGGATGCAATCTTTCTTCTTAACATCCTGCAGCCACTAAGCCAAGGCTTTCAACTGAGATTTCCCCAGACACAGTAGATGGGTCAGCATGAACTCAGAGGCAAGCGCAGGAGACAGCTGCTGGCGTTATCCATGACGGGACAGGCTGCGGCTCTACTGCTTGAGGAGGAATGGTTTGAAAAATGAGCCACAAGCAGTGTTGACCAGTGCAACCCAGAAGGAGCTAGGCGCTATGGAGAGGAGCTAGTGAGAAATATTTACTATGAGAAATACAGTAATTTGAAGAAAAGCACAGTGAAAATTCTGAATGTGAAATGGATAATATTTAAAAAGGGGGGTGCGCTTGAAAAGCAGCTATGGTTCGGTTCCAAGGGTCCCCAAAGGCTGGCACTCTACTTGTGGCAGTATCTGGGAAGTGGTGGGATCTTTCACCTGAGAATTCGCCGACAAAGCTTCGGCCAGCGGAGGCATGTCTGCGAAGGAGATAGCACAATGGCCCCATGAGCTCTCTTTGCTCCTTGGTCTCTCTAAGTGGCTGTACTTCTCTGTCATCTGCTTCTGGCGTGACTGACGTGCATGCCAGGCACAAAGACAACAGGAGCCAGGAGGCCATGGATGGAAACCTCCAATGGTGTGGTCCCAAGTACACCGTTTCTCCTTAAGTTGCTTTATTCCAGCATTTAGTCTCGGTGACAGAAAGGCAATCCAGAAACCCACAGATCAGCCAGGACGGGAGAGGATAGCATAAAGGCTTCATGACGTCCACATGTGAGAACGGCTGACAGAATCATCAGAACAGTACAGAGGTCAAGGCAGCTTGGTGACAAAGAAGATTAAGATGTTGCTGGAGGGATGCAGAGTGTGAGAACCAGTCTGCAACAGTCTCACAGTTTTATAAAATCTCAAGCGCTCAGCCTCCACGTACCCTGGGAGCTGCAGCACTTGGCTTTTATCCCAGAGAAATAAAAATTTACATTCACATAAAACATCTACATGAATGTTTACAGCAGCTTTACTCACGAGAGCCCAATACTGACAGCAAACACATATCCATCAGCCAGCTAATGTTGAGAGAGCTATGCTTCCCGGTCCACACTGGGAAATTCAGTGAATGAAAGGGTCTAAGTTAGTGATGGACGTTTGGAGGAATAGTACAGACACTATGCTAAGAGAAAGAAAAGTATTCTAAAGAGTTTATGTATGTGTGGTTCCGTTTACACGATATTACAGAAATGACAAATATGTATAGTTCTTAAGGGTTAGTGAAGGGAGAGATGACCGGAAAGGAATCTTAGTGGTGACTGAATAGTTCAGTGTCTTCACTATATCATGGTTTTATTACTCTATGCACATGATAATTGTCATACAATTGTGGGCTTAGTTTTAAAAATATGTACATGGAAAATCTTGTGATGTCCAAGTAATTTCTGTATTTGAGTGAATTATGTAGTTCAGTTCCATGTGTTCATCATAATGTAATATAAATATGTAAGACAACACCAGCGAGCAATGGGAAAGAACAAGAAACATGTAGAAAATAAGAGTGAGGCCACCAAAGGGATAACAGAACTTACAGAAGAGGAGAAAGCAGTGAAAGATATACTTGAAGAAAACATGAAGTCGAACATTCAGGAAAGAATGGAAGGCCTCAGACTGAAAGTATGTTCATGTTGCACCAAAGTAATGGCTGAGGGCTTGCAAGCATTTACAAAGACAGATAGCATGCAACTTTGGGCTGGAGAGGGAGAGCAGATGTTGCTGAGGAGAGAGGACAATGGCTCGAGAGCGCTCAGCTGCAGCAGTGCTATCAACAGGAAAAGCATGGGGACCCACGTGCCATTTGCTATGCAAACCCAACTGCACCAACGAGCAACCAGAAGAGCCGAAAAAACAAACCCAACGAGAGTTTAGTTTAGGGTTTTGGGTTTTGTTTGTTCATTTTCATGTATGTCTGCTTCTGTGTGTACTCAGTTACATGTGTGCATGCACACAGGTGTGCATGTGTGCTTCCATGTGTGTGTCTGCTTCTGCATGTACTCACTTACATGTGTGTGTGCACACGAGTGTGCAAGTGTACTTCCATGTGTGTGTCTGCTTCTGCGTGTACTCACATGTGTGCATGCACAAGGGTGTTCAGGTGTGCTTCCATGTGTGTGTCTGCTTCTGTGTGTACTCACATGTGTGTGTGCACACGAGTGTGCAAGTGTACTTCCACGCGGAGGCTCCAGAAGGACATCTGGAGTCTTTCTTGCCCATCTCCACATTGTATTTTCAAGCTGAGTCTCTCAATCAGGCTCAGAAATCACCTGATATCACCGAATCTAAGCAGCCAGTCTGCTCCAGAGATCTAGTATCTACCTTCTGAGCTCTGGAAGTCCTCAGGAGTGGCCACTATGTCCATCCAGCTCTTACTGGATTCTGCAGCTCCAAACTGTGGCCTTCAGGCTTGCTGTTTGCGTGGCAAGCCCTTTAACTCCTGAGGGATATCCCAGCCCATGGTCAGTGGTTTTATTAGACTATCGATTGCTATCACACTATGTCATGAAACTGATCAGACAAAATTAGGAATATAGAAGATTTGACAACAAGAACTAAGTTTGATCACTGAGACATTTATAGCCATCAGGGAATAGATATTTTTTTAAAAAAAAAAATACAGATAGAACCCTCTCCCCTAAAAGATGATCAATTTCAAGAGACTATGTATGCTTCTTGGCTATACTATGAGAACAACAAAGTCATAACTACCAATAGCTAACTAAAATCACATACTACATACTACTAAATAAGTAACTCTTGTGTTTAAAATGTTTAAAATGACATCTGTCCCTTTGGAATTTTTATGTCTCTCAGCGAAATTTTATTGCATGTTTCTCTTCATTTAGCTCCAATGTTTATTAAGTTTATTCTTAATGGTTTTATGTTGTCAACCATGAAGTGCAAGTTTGCATAGACCATTTTGCCTTTAGTTTCTCATGGATTAATGTGTGTGAGAAACTCTTCGTTACTGCATGTTGACTTGAATCTTGTGTTTTACTAATTACCTTCTAATTTTAATTGCAGGATTATGTTGACTTTTATATACATGGTCACTATGGCCATTCTTGTTTCCCACAACAGAGTGGAAAGCATCGATTCCACCCACACCTCAGTGGCCAGACAGTAAGCATGTGGCACCATTCAGCAAGAGAGTACTGCTGTATTCTATTTGGAAGAGCTCGATTTCGAAGTTTTGCACCTGCATAAATTAAAAATGTTTGCTGGTACAGAAAATCATAACAGCTTTTGATTTACATGGTGCTTTACAGTTTTAAAACCGCCTCATGCACACCCCGCTTGAGACTTGACAGTAGTCAGAAACTAACTACATTTTTAAGTGAACTATTTTAAATGTATAAGTAGAAACTATTTACAAATGAGCACTGAGTGTTTTTCTTATAATTTCCTAAAGTCTAGATAGCGAACAATAAGACAGACTAGAACACAGATTAGGGAGGAGAGGCCAGTACAGAGATGTTCACACACCCAGGTGCATAGGGAGGAGTAGGTGATGGTCTCCCTACAGTGCTTTGTGCTCTGCTGATGTCCTGGAGATTTTGCTAACACAGCGATTAAGCAGCCGGCTTGAGTGTGTCAGGAGATTGGACTAACACAGCGATTAAGCAGCCAGCTTGAGTGTGTCAGGGGAGGCTTTCTGGTCACTAATCACCCTTGGGCTTTGTAAGCTTTGGATTCCTGACGTACACACATTTATCAAATAGGACTGTGGCTGCTGAGCCATGTCACGGATAGCGAGAGCACTACACACAGGGTGTTTCTGCTGGCACTGGGGGTGTCTGTGTTGGTCACACGGGATTGTCTCTAACTGGAGAGGTTTTCCAGGATGCACAGTGATTACACTGCAGCAGTTTCTCACCACTCCGCAGCCGGAAGTATGTTCGGAAGGAAACTAGATGGTAGACAGGGCCCATTTGACTAAAGCAGGCATCTGGCAGCAAAGTGTCTTGGTGTCATGGCAAACGTGAAATTACCCAAATAGCTTTGACTATGTGGGTTTTACCCACACCAAACATCTATCTGTGTGTGTCACTGCTCAGACCCAGGAGCAGCATTTACCCCTGGACTGTTCCTGGTGCCTTCCGGCAAACCCTGCCACACCCCATCAGAGCTCTCCTTCCTCTCCTCTCCGGTCTCTTGCACGCCCACAGCCACACTTCTGCTGCAGGTGTGCATCTGGACAAAAGTGAAGATCAGGGGAGAGTGTGACTACTCACATTGGTGCCCGGGTCCCCTCAAACAAACTAGGTCCTCCTGGATTTTGTTCACTGATCAGAATAATTCATCCAAATGCAGTTAACTTTACACCAGGACACCCAATTTAGTGTGTGTGTGTGTGTGTGTGTGTGTGTGTGTGTGTGCGTGCGCGTGTGTGCACGCCTGTATGAATTTCTGTGTACCATGTACATTCAGGGGTCCACAAAGATCAATAAACTACATCATATCCCTTAGATCCCTTAGATATGAAGTTACAAGCAATTGTGAGCCCTTTGTGTGGGTGCTGGGAGTTGAACTCGGGTCCTCTGAGAAAGCAGCAAATGTTCTTAACCACTCAGCCATCTCTCAAGCTCCTAGGCATCCAGTTTTTAGTGACTATTCCCACTGGGATAAATTCATATCCCCAATGCAACTTACTGTACAAAGTATACAGCCTAAAGTACAAAGAAAAACATAAATTAGTAAGCCTTGTGTCCAGACCAATAGACCTGCCCCATGGCCCTGCTTGCTTTCCTCCTTCCCAGGGCATGTCGTAGGTCCTGAAGTACCCACAGTTGTAGACACAACAGGCAGTCACGAGGCACTTAGGTTTAAAACAAACAGTTTAAAATAGTTAATTATACCTTACCCCGCAGAAAGAGAAAATGTTTTCTCAGATCCCTGAAAGCAGATAATGCATAATTCAGAGCCTCGCGACGATCCAAGCTTTTGGGGCCTATTTTTAAAGCGCTGCGCTGGATTAAAACATGCCATCTGGTTCCAAAGAGCAAGTCTGAATGACTGTACTGCACGGGCTCCCAAGTGTGAATTCCTAATAGGAAAACTGGAGACCGGTGTGGGGGCTGGAAACGGGTGAAAGGCTTTAAGACTGAAAGTTGGGACAGGTTCAGCAAGAAGTAGATCAACCTCATAAAACAAACGGTACAAAATGAAGCCGAGAATTTAGTGGGAAAGTAAATCACATTCTAGTCTCCGTCCTTTCTGCTTATCCGTTAAGAGAACTTAGTAAATACTGTTTTGTCAGCAAGCCAAGTATTTTGGTTGCTAAAGGTTTAAAATAAGGATGGTAAAACTATATGGTTTAGGAAAGCTGTTTTTAAATAAGAAATTCTATGGTCTTGGGAGGAAACAAACCTTTTAAAGAGAGTATCAAAACTGGAAGTAACTAAGAAATAATTCCATTTGGCTGTCAAAATATAAATTTGTGCCTGTCTGAGCATAGAAAGCCTCTTAACCTACCCCCACATCCTGCCTTTACAAAAATCTAATCTAGAGCTTTAAATAAGCCTAGAGAATATAAACAAGGAAATAAATAGAAAATCATGACCCTCTCTCAAGCCCTCATCTATCTCCAGAATAACTGCAACTCTGGGCTGAACCCCACCCCAGGCCAGATTAGTCCAGAGTACAGAGCAGATCATATTTCCGTACAGGCAAAACCTGGGAGTGGCCTTAATCCCTCACAAAACCCCAGACCACAGGAAGCCATTAGCCAGAATAAACACAGCGTGAGAAGGGGCTGCAGGAGGTGGGGGGAACGTGCGGCCAAGTTACAATTCAAGCCATGAGTTTCAGGGGCTCTTAAAGACAGCAACAAAAACTGGACGCCCAGCAAAGAGCTTGATGCTCTTCTAATATCAATGCAACAATACATAACCAATGGCTAGTCTCCTTTGTGTGCACCTGGGTTGCTTTTTGAATGATGTAAAAATGTGTTAAAGTAACAAATACACGGTCTAAGGGAGCTGACTGACTTTTAAAATACTTAATCAGCCTGTAGGAGACATGGTCAAGGATGTGTGACTGAAGCCGTGAATAGAGAGTAAAGTCGAAGAGACTAGTAACATCACCCCCACCACTACCCACCCATACACACACACACACACACACACACACACACACACACACACCACACACACACACACACACACGCACACGTGCACGCACGCACAGATGTTATCTGGTTCAGCCTAGCTGAGCGATCCTGTACCACCTGGCTGCCAGAGCACAGTCTGCGAGCATCTACAGCAGGCTTTCATTTCCTCCCTGAATCTACAACTCCCTAAATAGTACGTGGGTTCCATTTCGTTTAATCGCCTCAGGTAACAGACTATTTCCGCCTGGATGTGGAATGGTGCATGCCACTCAGCTTGCAGCTTCTCCTGCAGATTGAACTGTGGGATTCTGTTCCATGTTTCAGCCACGGCGACAGGTTGGGTTGGCTCCTTTGAGTTTGGTGTCCTGTGCTTACGAAAAGACCCTGTGCATTAATGCTTAGTCCTCACTGAGACCAGCCTCTCATCCAGTACCGTGACACATATGACTGAGTCCCAGAAGAAAGCCTCTTCCTTCTAACTGTGCAAACCCAAGGGCACTGTGGTGGAAATATATGAGGTCATATTGTTTCAGGGTTATCTCCCTTCATCTTCCCTTTGCTTGACATGAGAACACATAACCATTTCCACTGAATTGGGTAAAATATGCAGAAAATAGCTCTGAGACCGTTATATCAGTTAGCCAGTCCTGTCAGAGATCTCTAAGAATCCATGACTTCTGTTGCTTGGGTAGTCACTGTTGGAGAAAATCTCTTTTAAAAATGGTACTCAGAGATCTGCAACTGAGTGTTTGCAGAGTACGTGAGGGAAAAGGGAGAGAGCGCTGAGGTCGGGGCCAGAAGCTGTGCCTCTGATTCCTTGCCATGGAGTGGAAACATCTTTGGTTGTTCCTGGGAATCTATGGAAGGGTCCACTTGGACCAAATTCAAGGGCGGTACCTTAGAGAGTGGAAAAGTAGCCTGGACATGGCCTTGCTGGTGTCTGAATCACAACATTGTGTGTGTGTGTGTGTGTGTGTGTGTGTGTGTGTGTGTGTGTGTGTGTGTGTGTGAGCATCTCTGGGGAGCTGATAGAAGGCAAGATGAGACTCAGACTCTGGCTGTTAGGTTTCTCAGCTTTGAAGAAGATTCTGGAAGTGAAATTTTTAGATTTGGGGTTCAAGGGGAACATTGAGTTGGATTGTGCTTTGAAGCTAAAGAACGTTATTAGAAGACGTATTAACATTGTAACAGACAGCCACGTGGCAGAGGGGGAGAGGTATTTGGGGCCTTATTAGAGGTTTCAGAGGAAGAGTGAGAGGCACATCGTGTGTTTTGATGGAAGTCCTTAACACATGCTCGCAGTCAGGGATGATGGCCGGGAGGGCACAACCTAGAAACGCAAGTTACCTTTAATCCTAGAGACCAAATTACTATAGTTGGGAGAACTGTCGATCAAAATGATGACACTTTACAAAATGGCATGGCCCTGGCTAACAGGAAGCAATGCCATCTCTTAGTGCCCTCCCACACATTTCACTCTGACTGCCTCCCCTCACCCAACCCTCATTCCCGCTTCCTCGCCCCTCTCACCCCAGGTGTGGAAGACATCGTGGCTATAATGATTCCTGAGCCCAAAGGGAAGGAGATAGTAAGCCTGCTGGAAAGGAACGTCACCGTGACCATGTACATCACCATCGGGACCCGGAACTTGCAGAAATACGTGAGCCGCACGTCAGTTGTGTTTGTGTCCATCTCCTTCATCGTCCTCATGACCATCTCCCTCGCATGGCTGGTCTTTTACTACATCCAGAGGTTTCGCTATGCAAATGCCAGGGACAGGAATCAGGTGAGTCTCTCGTTAAGAAAAGCATCGCTTTGTAAACTTAATGCCAGCAACACATATTATGGTATAAATTGTGCAACTCACAAATAACAGGGTAGGATCAAAAATGTCTGCCAACTCCACCCCCAAAACACTGCCCTTCTGCAGTGCAGCTCTTCAAAAGCCTCTCACCCTGCTGTCTTCTGATGCTTTATTGATACTGCCATCTACTGATGCTGGTGATTGAGTCCACGCTCCCTCCCTTTGCTCATTTTTAAACAACCGTTTATTTAAGTAGATTGACAGGAGCCTAGATTGTACTAAATAGTGACAACCTGACTCAAAAATAACCAGGATTGTCTCCTTGGGAACAGAAGGGAGGATGAGAATTTTGTTTTTAAAATAAAACTGTTTTCTTAACTAGTTCATTTTTGAACATATATATAGTATAAAATGTGAATGGTATGCAATGAAAAAATCGCCTTCCATATGAGTCCATAGAGTATCTTTTAGGGATATTTTATGCATGTCTCAATGCATATGCTTCTATATATAATCACACTTTTTAAAAACAGAAAGAGAGCATATTTAACTCTGCCCCTTTCTCTCTCTTCATCATGGAGATTAATTCATCCCAACACGAAATCCAAGAGCCTTCTCGTTTCTCATGAGTGCCCAGCATGGCACTGCTTTCATCATCAGATTCATTCACCCAGTTCCTATTAATGGGCATGCTTTCTCTTTCAAACAAGACACACACATGCGATACTTAGCACATATTTTAGCGTATCTATAAGGTAAGTCCTGGAAGCGTAATTGCTAAGACAATAGAATATGTATTTAAACTACGATGACTGCAAAGTTGTCTTCCAAAATAACATTGTTGAGCCAATTTCTGTTTCAACCAACAATATTTAAAAAGTATTGTTGGGGACAGCAATTTGGCTCAGCAGGCAAAGGCGCATGACTTCACTCCTGATAACACGAGTTTAAGCTCCAGAATCCACAGACTAGAAGGAGAGAAGTGACTCCCACAAAGCAGGGCATCCCCCTGCACCTCTTGGAAGAAGCACAAGCATATGTACATACATGTATACAGACACACAGATGGACAGACACACCCTCAGAGACACACATACACAAATACATGTTTTTTCTAAAGTAGCTTTCCATATCCTTACCGAATGTTGCAGCTTTTTATTGATTTGATGAATAGAATCGCTCTCTTCTTGGTTTGTTGCCGTGGTGCTGGGTGTTGAACCCTTGGACTTGTACATGCTAAGCCACAGCCCGCCACCATGCTACATTCCCAACTATAACGTTTTAAATTGTAAGTAATGCTAACCATGTGTCCAAGCACAGTATAAAATACGGGTCCCTGTTACAAACCTCCTTCTGCCATCTGATGGTCTTTTCAGTAGAGTGGTTGGATACTTTCCTATTAGTGTGTATCGGGTGTTTATTGGTCAAGGAAATTAGCCATTGTTGTTTTTACAATATGGGGCTACATAATGGGGCTTCCCATTATCTTTGCCTGTATCTGTGGTTCTTGAAGCGTGAAGATGTGTCGCTGTGACTAAGTGGCTGAAATCTATCCAGTCTTGAATAAACCACTAAAGCTTGTGTAACCAGATCTTTTCTCTGAGCCAAAACTTTAGAAAAAAACATTCTCTCTCTTTTCCTCCACCTCATTTTGATTTACCTTTTGTAGCTAAATCTTACAGAACTTTTCTTTATGAAGAATGAAGCAGAGGCGCAAAATTTTTTATGAAGACCTGCCATTTTTATAACTGGCACATGCTGAATAATGAACTTTCCCCTCCTGTACAGCAGCCTCCTTTAGCAATACGAGATACCCCTGTGAGAGGCACTTATCCTGCTTCAATGCTCTCTGAACCATTCCCTCCGTCTGCCTGAGCTCAGTACCGCATTCTCCCAAGAACTACAGAATTACCACACATCTCCCATCTGTGGATCCCCGTGCTCCCACCCAGTGTCGTATTGCTCCAGTACCGTGTTCTCCCAAGAACTACGGAATTACAACATCCCTCCCATCTGTTTCCGTTGGTCTCCTCTGTTGTGTTAATCTTTACTACGTTTGTGCTTAAGAGTGTGGATTTCATGCCAACTCTCAAAGCTATAGGATAACTCCGGCTAAGTTTATAACTGGGATGTTGAGCCTCCTAAGCACAGTTTATGTTTTTGCTCTTTCTTGACTCTTTAGTCTCTGGTAGCACTGTTAAAATCTGTCAATCTGACAGTTTTCTTATGCTTGTTCCCAGTTATTTAATCATTATGTGTTGGCTTAGTTGTTTCTAACTTTAAACATCCTGCTTCATTTCACTGGCATGCATGCCCAATAACCCCTCTGAATAAGCTAAAATGACATGGATGGTAATCTCCCATCCTATAGTATACATGGGCAGCCCGTATATGGCGGTTCTGTTGAACCTGTCCATTTGGGTTTCATGGTCTAAGTTGATGAGGACGACTGACCAGGTCTCTTCCTCAAGAGGGCACCAGATCTCATTACAGATGGTTGTGAGCCACCATGTGGTTGCTAGGAATTGAACTCAGGACCTTTGGAAGAGCAGGCTGTGTTTTTAACCCCTGAGCCATCTCTCCAGCCCCATGAAAGGGAATACTCTCAATTTAATGAAAATTTTAAGATAAATTCCATCATATTATTTTCATTCAGTTTTATAGGTTGAGATATTTTCTCATGCTACAAAAGATGAAATTTTGCAAACGTCAACTTTACTGAGTTTTTTTTAAATTAAGAATGAATATTTAATTTTTCAGTGGTGACTTTTGATAGCAGTTCCCAGTGAGTGGCATCCGTTATTATAGTCATGGTGGTAACTGGACGATTACACATGAGTCCAATTCTGTGTCCTCTCTAAATGTTCTGCAGTCGTGGTGCATATAAAACCAGTTCGTCTCAAGGTGGTGAGTGTGGCATGTGTCCAGCTGACTCCTATAGAGTTCTGTATGAAATATGTATTTGTACATTGGTTATTAAAAAGATAGTCATCAGTCAACCAGACAGTCATAAATAAAAATATGTGGTTTTTCTGCTCTTGGAGAATCTCAGCAGCCATTTAGTGCTTAAGGCGAGAATGAAATTGTTAGTTGTGAACTAGCTAGACCTTCAATTAGTTGCATAGTCATTTTGGTCACTCTGCTTTCTGCAGGTGGACAGGGCTTGCAAGTCCATTAGGCGCGCACATGCTCGGTGAGACGTTTATTAACTTTCCTGGAATTACAGTGTGTTATCCCCAAGGTCACTCAGCGATGGGACCGTGTTAAAAGTTAGCCCTGTCTCCAGATCAATGTGAACCCTACATTTTTAGCCCCTTTGAAAGAATGGAATAAGAACTTGGGACAAAACGTCTTTTGATAGCCAGTGTTCCAGTCTGCGCAACAGACCAGGACAGCTGTGCAGAATCTCCAGAATAAGCAGCGGGTTGACTTGAATTGTTTCTTTTTATTAAAGTGTCACTGACCTTCAGAAAGAGTGAGCCTTCGGGTCGTTGTCTTCTTCTTCTTCTTCTTCTTCTTCTTCTTCTTCTTCTTCTTCTTCTTCTTCTTCTTCTTCTTCTTCTTCTTCCTCCTCCTCCTCCTCCTCCTCCTCCTCCCTCCTCCTCCTTCTTCTTCTTCCTGTCCTGGAACTAGCTCTTGTAGACCAGGCTGTCCTCAAACTTACTGAGATTAGCCTACTTCTGCATCCCGACTGCTGGGGTTAAAAGTGTGCAGCACCATTGCCCAGTGCCTTCAGGTCTTTATAGGACCTCAGTCTGGGCTAAGGCAGGAGAGGAGTTCATCTCATGTCGGGATGTGTTCTGCTGGAGAGTATCTGAAGGAGGCCTGAGCTTGAATTAGCCTGTCCTGGATGTCCACCTGGCTTCCTGTGGCTCATAGTCTTAAAACTTTCCCCAGCTTCTTACATGATACGGATGCTTTCCATGCTGTCCTGAGATGGTCAGGTCAGTGCAGCTGCCCTTGGGGTGAGATCCCTGGGTGTTGGCAGCGAGTCTTTGACATGGAGACACAGAGCAAGGACTGCAGCTGAGAGCGAAGACCAAACTCGACTGCTGTGCCATGCTTCCTAAAATACAGTGGCAGTTAAAGGTGCCAGTCTGGGAATCAGGGCCAGTGTGGGTCAAACATTTGATGAGTCCATGAGAGGCATGGACTTACATGAGCCGTTTCTCCTACCCAGGCCCAGAGGCCCAGATCGCCTCAAATATAAGGTCAGAGTGTGGGAGGATCAAACAAGAAATGTTTAGCATTATCAGAAGGATGTCAATAGAATCACTCTAATAGGCAAAGCAAGGAGCTCTTAGAAAATAGCATTTAAATGTAAATAGTTCATTTCATATGTGTGTGTATATAGATATGAGGATTTTAGTTCTTATGACACAGTTTGAAACAAAACAGGATCATCTTTCTGACTCTCCTCTAGAATTATAGAGAAATGAGGTTTATAAATATAATATCCAGTGAACCGTGGTCATGCACACACATCACCTCGAAGCAAAGCACACACCAACGCCCCGTCTCAAACAAAAATAAACTTTTAAGAATTTCACTATAGAGGAAAAATATAATTTTCTTAGAGACTTATATTCCATGAAGCACTCTTTAAAAAATCACACAAAAATGAAAATACAGTAACAAGGAAACAGAAGCTCTGCCTTTCAGAGCAAGAGCCCTTCCCACACCAAACTCCCCTAGCAATTATCTCCTGGTCTTCCAGGAAGGGAAGAACTCTGACCACATCCTGTGTGTGCTTTGTAAATGCCTCTGAGTGTATAAATAGTTTTTAAAGTTATTTTCTCATTTGTTACCTAGACAAGTGCTCTGCCATGTTGGAGTAGCAGCGACAGAAACACACATTAAAATAGGCAGCAGACACCGAGCAAAGGGCCGTAATTACTGTGGCCCGCGGTGGGCTTGGACTACAGTGAAAAGGCTAAGGTGTCAAAATAAGGGGCTGTTTCAAATTCTTGTGGATCCAATAAAGAACACAAAATACACCCTAATCTACTCCTACTGTGCCAGCCCATGGGGAAGTGGGAAAGAGACCCTGTTTGTCCCTTCTGTCCTTCCACTCAAATGAGAACACAGACACTCCAGCCTCATATATAAGGGTTTCTCTGATTCCCCAATACCAGCCAGTAGTCTAACTCTGTTCTGACACATGGAAATACTGCTAGACCCCAAGGTGAAGGAAGGACTCTGTCCCACAAGATGAACATCCTAGATGTGTGTCAAGTCCAGGTTACATGCTTGTGCATCTGGAAGACAGGTTGTACATAGGGAAACTCTTGCCTTATGTTTTCCTGTTCATCCTAAAATGTTACGTCTTGGGACAGCCAGTTTCAACGAGACAGAATGCTCAGTATGGAAGGCGGGCCATCAAATGTCTATACCCTGTCCAAAAGGGATAACTCTCCATGCTCAGCAGCCTGGGAATTCTCTAAACCCTGTTTGGGGCTATGTGGGAGCTTCATTACCTATGAAGAAGGGATTAAATCATCATCGTTCATGGTGATCAACGCAACCTTCCATCTCTCTCTTTCCCAGGAAGAGCGAGAACAAGCTTATTTTGAGCACTTACTCCACAGTCAAGGCCTCTGCAGCTGCAGGGCTTCTGTGGTAAAAGCATCAGCAGACAGCACTGAGCTCAGGGTACAAGCGGTGGTAGGTCTAAAAATCCGCACCTCTAACCACAAAGTCCTGAGGCAGCCAGCCCCATCCTTAGGGACTTTCCAAAAGCCACAGTATTAATATAAAGCCAGGGGTGACTGAAAGGGCTTGTTTGGAATAACCAGCCCGGTTCCCAATTGCCACTCCCATCCTTAAATTGCAGGGATTTGGGGAGCTCAGCCAGAAGCTAAGATAAAGAAGAAAATGTGTATTTTCTATTACGTGCCACAATATCACATGGCCTAATTATTGACTCCTCTGTTTGCTCTCAAGAGTGTTCCACTTCGGCTGAGAAGTCATACAGTTGCAATATGTCTGAGAGGAGCAGACAATTGGGGGTGTAATTGGCTCGAGTTCAAACGTCTACCATTGGTGGGGAAGGCAGAAGGGGTCCAGTGCGGTTGGTTTTAACGTTGCGTTTGGCAACATTAAATTTAAAGCGCACTGGATATTGGAGCAGAAGCACCTGGGAGGCTTCTCACTATGGGGTTGCTCCTCGGAGAGAAGTCAGTGGTGGAGAAGCAAATACAGGAAGCATCAGTTCAAGCTATCACTAAAGCATCAGGAAGAGCAGGCTCACCTGGACAATGGGTACTCTGGAGAAGAGAGAGGTCTGAGCCTTGAACTTGGGATATGCAAATATGACTTAGTACCTTCCCTAGTCTCTCCATTTTGATGCTGTTACAGTTATGGAGATTGATCTGTTTCCTTGTTCATCATAGAGGTCATGGCTAGCACACCACTAACACAGGAAAAGATACGGAGAGACCAACATGGCAATTAGAACTCATCAGTTTATATCTGGTCTTCTTCCAAAAAGATCGAAGAACCTGTGAGGAAATGTCTATCATCCTTAGAGTCAATGAAGAAGAAGAAGCCACCTAAATGTGTGACTGGGCAAAGAGTCCAACATTCTGGTGATAGACTGGGTGAAGGTGGCAATGCCAGGCTGCTAAGATTCTTCTGGAGTATCTGTGCTGCATTCCTTTCTCCTGAGCAGTCAGACTTCTCAGAAATGAAGGCTTTCAGGAAAGAGAAGCAAACATGACCTTTACAGTTTCGAGTTTGTTTGGTTTTTGTGGGGAGAGGGACTGTAGCTCCTATGACTCACCTTAGAGAATAATTCAGCCTTCTGTGACTTATTTCAGGGCACCAGAAAAGTTCCCTGAGAAACCTTGCTTCTGAAGCTGCTTCTAAGACCCTCAGGTGCCCCTCAGTTCACAGGGCATTTTTAAATTTTTGTGGTGGTTTTCCCCCTTATTTATTACTCCGGAACAAAAAGAACAACAAATACCTCACACTGCCTGGCTCCATAATCACCATGTGATGCAGAATCTATGTCTCAGAAGTTGAGTTTCCTGTGCCCTGGAGGTTGGGTCATTTGTCCTGCCCTGTCCAGGTTGGGTTGCCATATCTGTCCTTAAACACTACTAAAATGGTATTTTTTTTCTCCTCAAAAGAGATAATATCTATCACAATGTACAGAATGAGGCTTGGTTTTAAAAACTGCAAAGAGAGAATGAATCTATAATAGCATATTTCTCAGAATGATTGGGTGAAATTTGATTTCTGGAAACTTCCGGAAGGGAGCCTCTAAGGCCTCATGCCTATGACTTCCCCGTTTTCTAGCTCACTGTCTCTGGGATGTTAGTCCTGGGAACTTAGGAAGCCCTCCTCCTAAGTGACCCTTCAGGAAACCACTTGTACCCTCTGGGCTGAGGCCATACAAATGGTAGGAACAGTCTGTCTTTCCAATCCCTGTCCACCAGCTGTCTTGTTAGTCATGATCCCGGGTACCTTAATACCAGCTTGCTTGTCATTTCCTGAATAGACTTCACTATTTTTTTTCTTAAGAAAGGCAGCTTTCACTGTCTCTTTAAAGAGCATAGGAAGAGGCTTTTCTCGGGAAGAGAGACTGGGAATGTCTTCAGGCATCGGTAGGTATAGTTCCTTAGCAGTTCCTACAAAACCACACACACACACACACACACACACACACACACACACACACACACACAAAGTCTATACAATTTTCATGTAGATGTAGACAAAAGTAAAGATAAATACATGGCCAAAATTTAAAAGCATGCTTTTCTAACTTTTCTTACACACTCATGTTTATGGGCATATGTCATTTGCTAAAAAAATGGATCAAGTGAAATACACTTTTGAAAGCATTCTTTTCACCCAGATGTGGCAGTACATGGACACATACATGCCTCTAACTTCAGCACTCTGGAGGTGGACACAGGGTGATGGAAAATAGCTGACCACCCTGGTTCCCTAGGGAGAGCCTGGCACAGCAAAGCAGGACAGGAGGGAGGGAAGAGGAAGAGAAGTGGACAGCTTCTAGTTTAGCTGCGTTTTAGTGTAATCTCTGGCCACTGTTTGAAAACACTATTTTTAACCTAATTTCTCCCTTACTCGTGGGAAATAAAAAATTTAAACTGGGTGGTGGTAGCACACACCTTTAGTCCTAGCACTTGGCGGCCAGGGGCAGGCGGATCTCTGTGAGTTCGAGGCCACCCTGGTCTACTGAGCAAGTTCCAGGACAGCCAGGTCTACACAGAGAAACCCTATCTTGAAAAAAAAAAAAATTAAGTGATTGAATTGAACACACTATTCTTAAAATACCATCTACACATAATTGAAAATTTTTCTAAACTTTAAAAAAGAAAAATTAGCCAACACTTCATGGTACTGAAGAGATAGTTCAACGGTTAAGAGCACTGGCTGCTCTTTCAGAGGACCCAAGGTAAATTCCTAGCACCCACACGGCAGCTCACAACCATCTTCAACCTTAGTTCCAGGGGATCCAATGGCCTCTTTCTGGCCTCTATGAGCAAGCAGGGACATGCTTGACACATGTACAGGCATGTTTACAAGCAAAAGACTCATATATAAAGAATAATTTGAGTAACGTTTAAAAATAAAAATGAAGGCATACAACATCTCTTGATCTGGGGTTCAAGTGTCTTTTTTAAGCAGACCTGTGGCATTTACTCCTAAGACTAAAAGAAAGACGGTTCTCTACCTTTCCCCCAGTGCGTGGTAGTTACCCATCAATACTGAAGGCTTCACCAGACTGGTTACTCAACTTTACTACCTTACAGAAAGTATCAGTACAGTTCAGCGGATCTCAACCTGCGGGTTATGACCCCTTTGGGGTCTCCTAAGGCGATCAAAAATCACGGATATATACATTACAATTCATAAAAGCCGCAAAATTACAGTTATGAAGTAGCAATGAAAAGAATGTTATGGTTGGGGGTCAGCACATGAGGAGATGTAGTAAAGGATTTCGGCGTTCGGAAGATACACTGCTGGGGTTTTTTTGTGAGGCTGAGATCCATCCACGAGGTTCCTCTGCGAGGCTGAGATCCACCCACGCGGTTCCTCTGTGAGGCTGAGACCCACCCACGCGGCTCCTCTGTGAGGCTGAGACCCACCCACGTGGCTCCTCTGTGAGGCCGAGATCCACCCACGGGGCTCCTCCGTGAGGCTGAGACCCACCCACAGGGCTCCTCTGTGAGGCTGAGACCCACCCACGCGGTTCCTCTGTGAGGCTGAGACCCACCCACGCGGCTCCTCTGTGAGGCTGAGACCCACCCATGCAGTTCCTCTGTGAGGCAGAGACCCACCCACGCGGCTCCTCTGTGAGGCCGAGACCCACCCACGCGGCTCCTCTGTGAGGCCGAGACCCACCCACGC